>NC_136987.1:17186263-17426263 GCF_032717465.1 Coenobita brevimanus | reverse complement strand
ATACAATATTAAAATAGTCCACAAAGTCTCCCTCTCAATTCTATCATACGCTTTCTCTAAATCCATAAATGCCCAAAACATATCCTTGCCTTTCGCTAAATACTTTTCACACACTTGTCTCACCGCAAACACCTGATCCATGCATCCCCTCCCTCTCCTAAAGCCACACTACTCATCACCAATCACTCCCTCTGTACCCTCTCTAACTCTCATAATTAACACTCTACCATACACCTTACCTACAACACTCAACAGACTTATACCCCTAAAGCTAGTACATTCATACTTATCACCCTTGTCTTTATACAATGGGACCACACAAGCACTTGCCCAGTCAACTGGCACCATACCTTTCACAAAGCACACATTCAACAATCTTACAAACCACTCAACAATGGTCACTCCACCACCTTTCAGGCATTCCACAGCACACCCTTCCATACCTGCAGCTTTCCCTGTTTTCATCTCCTTTACTGCCTTCTCCACTTCGTCCTTCATGATCAAAGAATCATTCAACTCTCCCAACACATTTATTCCTTGCACCCTTCCATCCGCCACAATCTCAGCCACCATTTTCTCCTCTACATTTAACAATCTTTCAAAATACTCTGTACATCTCTTCCTTACTGCATCCATCTCAAACCCCTTAAACGCGGCTGTGTACGGCCGATCCCCCCGCTGTGGCGGGGTTGTAGCGGGGTCTGAGTACCTGTGGGAAAATATTTGCCAAAAATCAGTGATTAACCCTAGATCATTAAAATTTTTATGGCATATAGTACTTACATTCAGCTTTCTCCTGAGATAGATGTTGAGCCTTCTTGGACTATCAAAGGACTTGTGAAGACTTGCAAAGTTGGGTACCAAAGTCTTCACTTTCACACCTCCAGAAACCCGGTTTTCTTTCTACCACAGCCTCAATCTGTCACAGTACACTTTATACAACAACGTATAGGTTGTTTGGAATCCGTATTTGTACAATAAGCACTGAAAATAAGGCTATAATGAACGGAGCACATGGCTGACATGCAGCGCGGTGGCGATCTTCCCATCACTGAACACACATTTCCCTTTTCACGGCTAAAAACACGTATACTACATTATTTTCCTTCATAGTACTTCGCAAAGGCTCGCTTGGCACTAATACGGCCCTAAAAATCACTGTCACTGCCAGTATTGTGAAGCGGGAATGAGGAAGACCACCGCGGCGCGAGAGTATTCAGCTTTACGGCAGGCACTTTATTCTCGCTCTGGTCGGCCACTCACACTTCATTTCTATCGCTCACTTTCACTCTAGCTGTCAGTTTTTTGCCTTATTCATCAGTGTCACTGTCCATTGTTATAAAAATAATATTTTCTACACAACAAACTGTCACTGTCAGAACATAGAATAGGAACATATGCTTTCAACTTCTTACACTGGAGTGACTGTCACTCGCAATACTTATATTATTACTATGTACAATTATTTACACAAAAAAACACTGTCACTGTCAGTGCTTTTACAAGTACATACACTAATTTACACTCATCAGACTGTCACTGTCAGTACGTAAAAGAAAACTAAACACTAGTATCACTGTCACTCTCAGTATTATTTCCAAGAATCTTACCCTTATTTTCAATATCTAGTCAGGCTGTGGTAGTCAAAGAAACACGGGTAAGCACAGAGGGGAATTTTGCACTCTTTGCACTGCAAGAAGGTGCGCCTAAATGTTCTGTCCTGCCTGGTAGTGTGGCTGCACACATGACACCTCCTGAGTGCTTTTCCTCTCTTGGCAGTGGCAGGCAGTGGCTCCAGGCGGTGTCGCTGAAGGTAGGCCTGACACTGTAGGCGGTCTGGAGGTGTGTGTGGGTGGCGCCTGGGACCTGATGGCAGTACCTGCCCAAAACGCTGAAGCAGCTGGTAGACACAAGTCTTTGAAAATCGTCGGAGAGAGTAGTTTGCTGGCTTCCTGTTCTTGATCTTATACAGGATGAAGGCGTTCAGCATGCACATGTCAATCAAGTGCAAGAACACCTTCCTGTACCAGCGACGGTTCCTCCTCAGGTAGTCTATATCTCCGATCATCATGTCAGACTTGTCCACCAGCCGCATATTGACGTTGTAGTCAATGACAGCATCAGGCTTCATCACAGGCTCGCCAGTCCTTCTGTCGACCTTCCCTGTGGCCAGCATTTCCCCCTTGTGTACTGTGGTGAGCACATTCACGACTCTCTTATCGTGCCACCTGATCGCCAGCATCTTGTCAGTTTTCTTCAGGTGCACGTCTCCCCGCTTTGATTTTTCAGCCTCGGGGAAGGCAGGGTAGTATGCCCTATTGCTCCTGACAGTGCCACAGGATCCGACGCCGTGTTCAGAAAGGTACTTGGCGAGTTTAGGAGCTGTATAGTAATTGTCCGTATACAGGACATGATTCTCGCCAAAGTACTTTTCCAACAGCACTTTCACCACAGAACCAGAGAATCCAAGGGGGTCAGTCTTGTCCAAATCGACATTGCTGGCGGTGTAAATAACGAAGACTAAGATGAACCCCGTCTTGCAGTCGCACAGCACGAAAAACTTGATTCCAAAGTGGTGCCGTTTGCTTGGAATATACTGCACAAACCAAAGACGGCCCCTGAACAAAACCAAGGACTCGTCAATCACCACTTTCTTGAAAGGGTGCAGCAACCTCGTAAACTTATCCTTGATCAAGTTCAGGATTCCCCTCACTTTCCATAATGGGTCAGTTCGGGAAGGCTCATCATTGTTCGCGAAGTGAAGGTAAGTCATGAGCTGCCTAAAACGATCACGGCTCATGTATTTATTGAAGATTGGTGTGGGGCAAAGATCGTCTGAACTCCAGTATTCCTCGAGCTTATGTTTCCAAATGTGGGGCATCAATAACATCAACCCAATAAATACAAAGAGTTCTCTGATCGTTAGAGGCACCCATGCTGCCATCTGCGACATGGATGGCGTTGCAGCTTCACCTTCTCCTTCACGAACTGCAGCAGATTGCCCCTCGTACCTGTTCGTCTCGGTACAAATCTGCTCCATTGCCTCGTTATCAAGGGAGGCCAACAGGTAGTCCAAGCATTCACCATCCTCTGGGACAGGGAAGTCAGCCTGAATTCCACACCCACTGTCATCAAAGGGCAGATCTTCCGGCACAAAATCTGAGCCCTCTGACCACACGAAGGCATCAAGAGTGCCCTGCCTAGGCTGGGAGGTGCTGGGGGCGGCGGGGGGTGAGGCAGGTCGTGTGGGAGTGGGTGAGGCAGGCGGTGAGACAGTGCGTGAGGCAGAGGCTGTCCTAGGTCATGTTGGTGTAGTGGTGGTGGTGGTGGGGAGATAAGCACAGGGTTCAAGGTCACTCGCGGTGGCGTGACTGGCGAGTTGCCTAGTGCAAGTAACCTTAGGAGCTAGCCTTACACTAGGGGACAAAGTTCTAGCCCTACTAGCACGAACACTGGGCCTACGGAAACCTCTACTATGTAAACTCGACTGTTTACTTCCCTTCCGAGGTGGTGAAGGCGACTCCGAAGACTCCGGAGAAAGGGCAGCTGAAGAGGAAGACAAGAGAATGGGGCTGGGAGTACGTGGCAGGCTGGCGGTGGCGTGACGTGGTGTAGGGGACAATGGCTGTGAAGCGGGGTCACCACTCCTTTTCCTCTTGGCCCCCTTTCCATATTCTAGGCCCCTTTTCACAGGAGCCTTGCCTGTTAAGGTGCTTGGCACAGAAATAGTCACTTCTGGCACCTCAGACTCAGCACTCGATTGCGTGTCCGACTCTGCCAGGCTAGACCAAACACCGACGTGACTTCCATAATCCATGGACGCTTTCAATAATTCACTAGCTATTGCCGAGTCACTCAGTCCCTTAGCAGTTCCTTGTAAGGTTTTGTACGGGGTGGAGGTCACAAAACCCTTTTTCGGAGGGCTGGAAGGCACAGACTCGGAAAAGCTTGAATTGGACATAGTGTCACCTTGAAAGATTCGCATGGACTGACGCTAAACAGGGGCAAACCGCGCGAAAAAGTGCTAGTGTGACAACTGGGGAAACAAGCGTTTCCAAATAGCATAAAGTGCTTGCGAGAGGAAGGCGCAGATTGACATGTATGAGCCATCCGCGCACTGCCATATCGCACGACGAGGGAGGGCTGGCCAGCGGTGGGTGGGTGGGTAAAAAAAATGAAACTTGGCAACAACCGAGGTCAGTAGTACAAAGGTCAAGTGTGCTAAAAGTAGCTCAAGGGTGGTGGTACTGATAGACAATACCAGCTGGAGCCTGCTTGCCCGCGGTTATTCAAAATTTACTAGAATCGCAAACGCAACGATCCGCCGTTATGTCCTTTGGGCCGAGCGTCGCAAATGAGACGATCCGCGTTTAAGGGGTTAACATCCTTCCATCCTCTGCTTTTACTCATTCTTACTTCCCAGACTCTCCCTTTCGCACCCTTTTCACCTCCTTCCAAAAAATTTTCTTATTTTGTTGAAAATTCTCTGTCAGCCGCCTACCCCACCTCTCATCTGGTGCCACTTTAGCATCACGCACAGAGCTTCTCGCCCTATTCCTCTTTTCCTTATACCTCTCATATGACATCTCATCCTTCCTCTGCAGCCACACTTCATATGCACGTCTCTTCTCAGCCACAGCCATACTTACTTCCTCGCACCACCATTCACTTCCTTTTCTTACACCACCACCCACACGTCTCACACCACACACCTCTTCTGCATGCCCCACCACAGCACTCTTAAATAACTGCCATTCCTCCTCCACACTGCCATTTTCCCGATCTTTCACTGCATTCCACTCATCTTTCAATGTCTCCTGATACTCTGTCTTTTTCTCTCTTTTATCCAACTCACTTTCAAAACCTCCCTGCCACACCTAACCCTCCTAGCTCTCACCCATCTCTTACCTACTCTTAACTTTCCCTCTAGCTGGTAGTGGTCAGACATACCTCCACCCTCCCCTCTCAGAACTCTCACATCCAACAATCTTCCTATTACATTCCTAGACACAACCACATAGTCCATCAAAGCTCTATCAACAACCCTTCCACCCTCCTGTCTCACCCATGTATACTTATAAATATCTTTCTTCTCAAACAGCGTATTTCCAATCACCATCTCTCGCTCAACACACATCGCTATTATTCGCTCCCCATTTTCATTTCTTCCAGGCACACCATGCATACCAACTACACCTTCAACTGCTACATTTCCCACTGTAGCATTCAGATCTTCCATCATTACCACATTCATATTCGCTCCAAAACTCTGCAGACACTCATCAACATCATTCCAGAAAGACTCCCTCTCTTGTTCATCCCTTTCACTACCAGGCCCATATGTACTCACAAACACCCACAACTCATGTTCAAATTTCATTTTCACCCACATCAGTCTCGATGACACCTCCTTCCATTCAATCACACACTGCTGTACTTCCGGACTCACTAACAAGGCCACACCTTCTCTTGCCCTTCCTCTATCAACACCTGACAATCTTCCATTCACACTTCCAAACATAGACTCACCCTTCCCTTTCATCTTCGTTTCACTCAAAGCTAACACATCCAACTTTCTTCTCACAAACATTCTCCCAATCTCCTCCCTTTTTGCCTCAATCGTACTACATCCACGCACATTCATAGACCCAATCTTCAGGGTACGTGGATAACTCCATCCCCCATCCCTTTCTGGCCTGTCTCTTTTTAGGAACTAAAAAACAGAGGAGGGGGTCCCTAGTCCCACCACCTCGCCCCTTTTAGTCGCCTTTTACGACACGCAGGGAATACGGTGGCAGTATTCTTCCTAACACAACCAATAGTGCGGCCAGATTGTGTCCCCCCCGCCACAGGGGGGATAAAATATATATATATATATATATATATATATATATAGATATATATATAGAGAGAGAGAGAGAGAGAGAGAGAGAGAGAGAGAATATATATATATATATATATATATATATATATATATATATATTGCCAGACGCCTCAATCCCGTTTGGGGTGGCCACAAACAAATCGCCTCCAAGTCGCCCTGTCTCCCGCCATTTCACTGCCTTGCTCCCAACTCACACCCCCCTCTCTCATATACCTCTCCACCCCATCCCTCCATCTCATCCGCGGCCTCCCCCTCCCTCCTCCCCCCTCCACCTCACTCACATACACGCTTTTCGTCAGTCTTTCACCCTCCATCCTCTCCACATGGCCAAACCACCTCAGTGTGTTCCTTATAACGCTTCCTATCACATCCACATCCACACCACAACGCTCCTTTTTATCCTCATTCGTCAGCCTGTCTCTCTATGTGACTCCACATGCTCCTCTTAAATAACTCATTTTCACTGCTCTCACTCTTGACTTGTGTCCTTCCAACAACGTCCAAGCTTCACTTCCGTACATTAGAGTTGGTATCACAATACTGTCATGTAGAAACTTTTTCACTTCCATGTTCACTTCCCTGTTTCTTATCACTGCTTTCAAAGAACCAGCAACCTTTCTTCCCTGCTGTACCCTTTCAAGCACTTCACCCTCCAAACCTCCATCCTTACTCATCACACTACCCAAGTACTTAAACGTACTCACATTTTCCAATTCCTCACCATCCAACCTCGCTGTACATTCACTGACTTCACCTCTCTCAAAGACCATCACTTTACTCTTCCCTACATTCATCTTTAGATTCCGTTTCTTACACACTCTCTCAAACTCATCCACCAAGCCTTGCAGCTCCCCTTCGTCTTCACTCAACAACACAGTATCATCTGCAAACAACAGTACAGGGAGTTTCCAAACACTATCCTCTCTCACCAGGGCCACTCCAACATCCACTACCCTACCTTGTACCTCTTTTATTACCCCATCCATGTACAGATTGAACAACCATGGAGACATGACACATCCCTGTTTCAAACCAACTTTCAAGGAGAAAAATTCACTTAGTTCACCATCCACACGCACTGCAGCCTTTGCACCATCGTACATACTCTTCACAGCATTCAACAACTTCCCATCTACTCCATATATTCTTAACACTTTCCACAATCCTTGTCTATCCACCCTGTCATATGCTTTCTCCAAATCCATGAAAGCCGCATGCAACTTCTTTCCCTTCTCTAGAAACTTTTCCACTAAAGATCTAAGAATGAATATCTGATCTACACAACCTCTTCCCTTCCTAAAGCCTCCTTGTTCTTCTCCAACTAATTTCTCTGTTCTTTCTCTAACTCTGTCAATAAGTATCCTACCATACACTTTTCCTATTATACTAATAACACAAATGCCTCTATGATTACCACACACTTCTTTTTCCCTTTTTCCTTTGTACAAGGGAATAATTATACCTGACTTCCAATCCCCCGGGACTCTACCTTCCTCCCAGGCCAATCTGCACATCTTCCACATCCATTCTACTACTATCTCTCCCCCATGCTTCAGCATTTCACCACACACTCCATCAATTCCTGGGGCTTTCCCCGATTTAACTTTCTTCATTGCTTCCACAACTTCTATCCTACTGATTTCTTCCTGTCTTCTCACCTCCCTCCTTCTCCCAACCATTCCCCAGCCACTTATACTCGCATTACTTCCATCCTCTACGTTCAACAATTCCTTAAAGTGTTCTCTCCATCTGCTCACTTTTTCTCCCTTCTCCATTAGTAATCTACCATTTTTATCTTTCACTCCCCTGCTAACTTCACTTCCACCCTGTCTTACTCTTTTCACCTCTCTCCAGAACATTTGCTTACAGTCCCTCCACTTTACACTCAAATTCCTTCCAAATTCTTCATCCACTCTCTTCTTACTCTCTCTTACTAATCTTTTCACCTCTCTCTTTCTTTCTACATATAACTCTCTCTTCCACCTCTCAACTTCTTCCACGCCCCTATTTCTCATCCATTCATTGTATGCTTTCTTCTTTTGTGCCACAGCCTGTTTCACCTTTTCAGTCCACCATGCTGTTCCTTGCACCCCCCTCCGTCTTCTCTTCCTTCCACACACAACGTCACATGCTGCACTTATTTCTTCTGTAAATACGCTACACACACCTTCCACGTATCCCATCTGCTCCAATTCATATTTGCCCAATCGTTCCTCCACTTCTTTCTTATACTCTGCCTTTTCCTCATCCTCTTGTAACCTTTCTACTCTCCTTGCAACTACTCCTTCCTCTCGTCTTTCCCTTCTTCTATTTCTCCATCTTACTTGAATTCTAATTCTGGCCACCACCAAGTAGTGGTCAGAAAGTCCACTCCCCCAACCTTTATACACTCTTGCATCCTTTACACAACTTCGCATCCTTTCATCCACACACACATAATCAATCATTGCCTTCCTTTCATTCAGTTCATCACCCACCCTTCTCATCACTCGCCATGTATACCTGTGGATCATTTTATGCCTGAAGAGGGTATTGACTATCACCAACCCCCTCCCAGCACAAATGTCCACTAACGCACTCCCATTCTCATCTATCTCAGCAGACACACCCCACTCACCAACTATGCCATCCACCTTCACATTCCCAACTTTACCATTCATATCACCAATCAAAAACACTCTCTCATTCCTTCCAAACTTTTCCATGCACATTTCTACATTTGTCCAGAACTCTTCTCTCACTCTTCTAGCACGATCTTGCGTTGGTGCATACACACAAACAATCGCCCACATTTGTATTCCAACTTTCAACTTTACCCACACAATCCTTGACCCAACTGATCCATACTGTCTTATGCTCCTCTTCCATCTTTTACTCACAACTATACATACTCCTTCCTTTGCTCTCTCATTCTCACCTACTCCTGCGCATATACCCCATCCATACTCCCATTCTCTCACACTTTCTCCTCTCCATTTTGTTTCAGTTATTCCACATACATCCACTTTCGCACCCTCAAGCACCTGGACAATCTCTCTCTCTTTCACCTCATGATTCGCTCCCCTTACATTCCAAGTTCCAATTACGATGTTCTTTGTCCGGTCCTTGGTCGTCATCGTTTGGTCAGTCCTTGTCTGAGGCTTATTGTTTGTTTTTTTTAGTTAGTTGTTTTCCGGGGAGGGGCACTAACCCTCCGCCAACCCTTTTAGTCGCCTTTACGAGAAGCAGGGATACTGGGGGAGTATTCTTGAAAACCCCCCCAACCCCCAGGGGTATACTGTATATATATATAGAGAGAGAGAGAGAGAGAGAGAATATATATATATATAATATATATATATATATATATATATATATATATATATATATATATATATATATATATATAGATATATATTGTTACGGAACAGAGAAAACTGTCCCGCAAAGTTCCAGGTTCAATAGAGAAGAGTTAGGTAAAATTACAAGTTAAAGTTTAATGCTCAAACTAACAACTAAACATTCAGGACTCATAAGATAATGTAATGGCAAAAAAACAGGTTAAATATATGGTTAACTGCAATAGCCTCTATTAACACGAAATTAGCAAGAGTAAATTTATCTAAGTCAGCCCTGATAAAATGAGAAAACCGGATAATGCTCAGTTAATGCAAGATATATTATTACAGATACAAAATATTATTATTACTGGCTGACAGTAAAAACTTTACATTAATCACAAAAACCTCACCAGGCCTACGAATTAACACCTTATGCTATGCAGTACAAGAAAAAATGTAATAACACTTATACTCAAATTACACAGCAGCTAGATGGTTGGAGACTTCCTGAGCACTCACAAAAATAATAATAACTGTACAGGGGAGGACAGAGATGTGAACAAAATGAAGAGCAGATCTAAGTGGCTATTAATGCAGAGACTGAGCTCATTATATAGGGGCCGGCAGAGCTTGATACAACTTGTTAGAAGGACGCGCAAATGAAGCCATAGGGGACAAAGAGTTGACACTCCTGCTCTGAACAACAGAAAGAACGACTTACTCTGCTATAAGGGAGGAGGGGGGGAGTGAGGTAGAACACGCACTATGGAAGCCACGAGGCGAATCGTGATCAAACATGCAGTATACTGTACGTTAGAATTATACAAAGGATGATGAAATCTTAGGCTATGTAACACCTCCCCACAAAGAAAAAGAAATTTACAAAGGAAATTTCTTATTACTCTAAAATAATCTGTCTAAAGTCTAGATAAGCAATCTGCAATATCATTTTCTTTCCCCTTGACATGTTGTATGTCTAATGAATACTCCTGAAGAAGTAGAGTCCATCTTGTCAATCTCTGATTTTTATCTTTAAACTTACTAAGGAATTTCAGTTGGTTATGATGGGTATAAATGACTATGGTATCAAAACCAGAACACAGATAAAATGAAAAATGCTGTAAACCCAAAATCAAGGCCAAAAGCTCTTTCTCAATAGTTGAGTAGTTCTTTTGAGGTGGAGTGAGCTTCTTACTGTAATAAGATACAGGGTGTTCAATACCCTGATCATCCTCTTACAGCAAAACAGCCCCAGCTCCTGTATCACTTGCGTCAACAACCATCTTAAAAGGCTTAGCAAAATTTAGAGTAGCGAGCACTGGCTGACTTAATAGGATAGCTTTAATTTAAGTTTGCTGAAAGAGGATTCACAGTCATCGGTCCAGACAAATTTAATTCCCTTTTTCAGTAGGTCTGTAAGTGGTGATACAAGAATTGAAAAGTTAAGAACAAATCTCCTGTAATAACCTACCATTCCCAAAAATCTTTGTAGCTCTTTCCTACTTTTAGGTCTGGGAAGATCACTTATAACCTGAACCTTAGCTCCTGGTGGTACAACGTGTCCATCACCAATTACGTACCCAAGGTACTGAACTTTAGCTTGACCAAACTCACACTTTGATAAATTAGCTACAAGATTAGCCTGAACCAAACGCTCAAGAAATTTACTGACATGGCATAGGTGATCTTTCCAGTTGTCACTGAAGATTAATACATCATCAATATAAACAACACACCCTGCCAAACCCTCTGTTACAACATTCATGAGCTTCTGAAATGTGGCTGGTGCATTCTTCATACCATATGGCATTACAGAACATGCAAAAGTCTTTCCTAGTGTTACAAAACATGAGATCTCCCTAGGACGTTCAGTCATAGGTACTTGCCAGTATCCGTTTAACAAATCAAACTTACTTATGTACCTACCCTTTCCGATCTTGTCTATGCAAACTTCCACGCGAGGGAGAGGGTAAGTGTCTGTTTTGGTTATCTGATTAATACGTCTGTGGTCGATGCAAAGCCGCTGTGACCCACCTGGCATAGGGACTAGAGTGACAGGAGAACTCCACTCGCTCTGACAGGGCTCAATCATCTTGTGGTCCAACAGGTAGCCAAGCTCCTTCTGGATGAGAGGAACTTTCACTGGGTTCACACGGTAAGGAGGCAGTTTAATTGGCTTTGCGTCTCCAACATCGACATTATGCATCAACACAGTGGTTTTTCCTGGAGTAGCACGGAACACTTGCGGGTACTCCTGCAGTAATGCCGAAAACTCCTGCCTTTCCTCGGGAGCTAGATGAGAAAGCTTAGTCTGGAGATAATTCATGATATCAGGATTCTTCCCCAAACTATCACTCAGGCTCATGCTGCATGGGAGAACTTCACCTGCAGACTCGGGTGGAACAGCTACAGTGCAGACTGGGTTTTTTTCGTCCCGCCTGTGATATAACTTTAGCATGTTGATGTGACAAAGTTGCTTGTTCTTTCTACGAGCTGGTGTGGCGATGACATAGTTGACATCACTGAGTAAGAATTCTTCTCCACGAAATAAGGACCACTAAACTTGGCTTGAAGAGGTTGCCCATGCACCGGTCGCAGAATCAAAACCTGATCTCCTGGCTGAAAGTGGCGTAACCTGGACTTCTTATCATACCAAGTCTTCATCTTCTCCTGAGTAGCTCCTGAATTCTCTCTCGCCAGCTATAAAGCAGGGGACAGCCGTTCTTTGAACTTCATCACATACTCCAGCAGGTTGACGTCATCTTCCTCCGACAGCCAGCATTCCTTGAGTAGCTTAAGGGCTCCTCTTACTTCATGGCCAAACAGTAGTTCAAAGGGTGAGAAGCCCAGTGATTCATTTGGAGATTCTCTTGCTGCAAATACAACGAATGGAAGACCTTTATCCCAGTCTTTCTGATGTTCCAAACAGTATTTCCTGAGCATCGATTTGAGTGTTTGATGATATCTCTCCAACGCTCCTTGGGTCTGGGGATGGTAATCTGAAGACGTGATCTGGGTGATGCCCAACTCTTTCAGAGACTGCTTGAAAACATTTGACATGAAATTACTTCCTCGGTCTGACTGTACCTCCTTGGGCAGACCAAACTTTGTGAAGAACCCTAGCATTTCCTTAACCACGTTCTTTGCTGAGATATTTCTAAGTGGAATGGCTTCAGGATAACGAGTAGCCATATCAATCAGGGTCAACACATAAGAAAATCCTGAAGAAGTCTTAGGAAGAGGGCCCACAATATCCACCAACACACGGGTGAATGGCGCCTCAAAAGGAGGAATGGGAACTAGAGGTGCAACCTTTTCGGTCTGATTACACTTCCCCACAACTTGTCAGGTGTGACAAGACTTACAATACCAGGAAACATCTCTGAAGATACCTGGCCAGTAGAAGTGTTTCAAAATGCGTGCCACAGTCTTCCTCACTCCAAGGTGTCCTGCCAAACTGGAATCATGAGCCACTCTAATGATATCCTGCCTACAAACTCGAGGGATGACAACTTGATGTACAACCTCCCATTTACAGTCGGCTGATGCTGTTGGGGGTCTCCACTTCCTCATAAGTACTCCTGACTTTATATAATAACAAGTTGAAGCACCAGCTGACTCTTCCTCACTGCAAGCAGAGTTAGCTAGACCTTTCAACTCAGGGTCAGCAACCTGCAACTCAACCAACTCTTGACGAGACAAATTATCAACACTACGAGGTACTGCCTCATCTGGTGAGTGGTCCAAATTAGCAAGAAAAGTGTCAGCTAGGATAACATCATCATCATCATTATCCTCTAAGTCACCAGTAACTTTAGACTTAGCCCTAGTGACAGCACATGCAGAGAACACATCAGGGACATCACAATCCTGGGTCGCAGCCACTGGCTCACTAGACAACTGAGGAGCTGGACACACTTGACTTCCACCAATATCATTTCCAAGTAAGAAAGTTACACCTGACATTGGGAGTGTCTCAACCAACCCAACCATAACGGAACCATTAACAAAACCAGACTCTAAATTCACTCTGCACAGAGGGACAGAGAAGTAATTATTCCCTACACCTTGTAAGATTACAGTTTCATCAGAGGAATTAACATTAGAGCCTAGAACACTGGTCAGCATAAGGGATTGGCAAGCACCTGTATCACGATATATTTTAACTGATTTCCTGTCATTACTGTCCAGAGGACTGACAAAACCATCAGACAGGAAATTAGCAAATGAACTCTTGAGAGTGTCACCCACGTTACTTCTCAAAAGAGGAGCTTCATCATGAGAATTTAATTTACCCCTCAAAGCAGGTTCAGTTAACTCAGTTAAAGAATTCTGGGAACTCTCAAGGGTGGACACTAGACCAATTGACTGAATATTTAAAGACTCCTTTTTGTTCACATCACGCTGTCTCCTGAAACATTTCTCCGTAGTATGACCAAGCTTACTACAATAAGTACATTTACTTTTCTGAAATCTAGAGGTGAAGCTGGTATTTACTTCCTGAGAAACATCATCTTTATTCTCTTTCCTGTTACCTGTACTCTGAGTAGAGGCAACGTACTTACTCTCAGCTTTCCTTTTTTCTTTAGAATATCTCTTGTGAGTGAGAACATATTCATCAGCTAAAACTGCAGCATCAGACAAATTATCTATTCTTTTCTCATCAAGATATAGGCTTACATCATTATTAATACACCTTTTGAAGTCCTCCAGCAAAATCATCTGCTTAAATTTACCAAAATCAGAATCCACATTCCCAGAATTTAACCACTGCTCTAACAGATCTTCTTTGATTTTTGCATACTCAACATGGGATTGTTTATCTTGCTTATAAGTTGTCCTAAATTTTACTCTATAGGCTTCAGGAACAAGCTCATAGGCCTTAAGAATCAAGCTCTTAACTACATCATAATTATCAGATTGATCCTGAGGCAAAGATGCATAAGTTACTTGAGCTTTACCGGTGAGAACAGTTTGAAGGAGTACTGGCCAATACTTTTTGGGCCAATTAAAACCTGTATCTACCCTCTCAAACAACTGAAAATACTTTGTTAAATCAGATTCATTAAAAGGAGGGACAAGTTTAACATTTTTAACCACATCAAAATCATCAGAGCTAGATGATCCAGTTCCACATTGTTTCATGCGATACTCATGGTCTGCCTGAATCCTAGCAAGTTCAACTTGTGTGTTAAACTCAGCCTCCTTAGCACGAGCCTCCTGCAGGGCTAGCTGTAACTTAGCTAATTCAATCTGCGTTTGCTCATCGGGAGGAGTTACATTAAACAAGCTTTTATTAATTATGTCAACAATTTGATATTTAGAATGATGAGAGCGAACAGCAATTTCCAATTGTTGAGCAACAAGCTTAAGTTCATTCTTTGTTCTGTTTTCTACATCACACACTGTTTGCACATTTGACAAAAAATCTTTGGCTTCATCAAGCGTAGTAATTGTAGACATCATGAATAAATCACAGTCACAAAATATCAAGCAATATCCTTATGATAATATCCTGAATATCCTGATGAGAGGTCGCCAAATTTATGTTACGGAACAGAGAAAACTGTCCCTCAAAGTTCCAGGTTCAAAACAAAAGAGTTAGGTAAAATTACAAGTTAAAGTTTAATGCTCAAACTAACAACTAAACATTAAGCACTCATAAGGATAATGTAATGGCAAAAAAACAGGTTTAATATATGGTTAACTGCAATAGCCTCTGTTAACACGAAATTAGCAAGAGTAAATTTATCTATGTCAGCCCTGATAAAATGAGAAAACCGGATAATGCTCAGTTAATGCAAGATATATTATTACAGATACAAAATATTATTACTACTGGCTGACAGTAAAAACTTTACATTAATCACAAAAACCTCCCCAGGCCTACGAATTAACACCTTATGCTATACAGTACAAAAAAAAATGTAATAACACATACTCGAATTACACAGCAGCTAGATGGTTGGAGACTTCCTGGGTACTCACAAAAATAATAATAACTGTACAAGGGAGGACAGAGATGTGAAGAAAATGAGGAGCAGATCTAAGTGGCAATTAATGCAGAGACTGAGCTCATTATATAGGGGTCGGCAGAGTTTGATACAACTTGTAAGAAGGACGTGCAAATGAAGCCATAGGGGACAAAGAATTGACACTCCTGCTCTGAACAAAAAAAAGAACGACTTACTCTACTATAAGGGAGGAGGGGGGAAGTGAGGTAGAACACGCACTATGGAAGCCACGAGGCGAATCGTGATCAAACATGCAGCATACTGTACGTTAGAATTATACAAAGGATGATGAAATCTTAGGCTATGTAACAATATATATATATATATATATATATATATATATATATATATATATATATATATATATATATATATATATGTGTGTGTGTGTGTGTGTGTGTGTGTGTGTGTATGTATGTATGGAGAGAGAGAGACAAACAGTTTTTTTAAGAGGAACTGATTGAAGGTCAAAGTCAAATGCTTGACACTAAGAGCAGACAGTGACCGTGCCATCTGCAGTCAGAGCGGTTCTTTTTCTTGTTCTTTGAACAATGTGGCGACGGCAGGCCTCACGTAGATCGAGTAAGGTCGTCTGGCTGGGGCAAAAGTAAAAAATCAATGCTGCTCTCGTGGTCTTGGGGTTAACCAGCCAGAATATTGCCAAAAAAGGCACCAACCAACTCCTTGTTACCCCTAGTAAGGTGTAGGGAGCCTAGGCTGGGTTACCGATGTCCAGTACCTTTAACTGTTTCAGTTCGATATATTATGAAAATATTTACTTTCTACCTGCCACCACCATACCATATTCTTCAACTCAGGAAGCACCTCTCGTTGGAAAGGTCTTGTATATGATGCACCTCATAAATATAACGTTTAATAGAAAGAAAAAAAAAGAAAACTATCTAACCAAGTAGATACCCAAGTTTAACCATTCTAGTATCCATTATTAGTTAATTTCGATGTAGAGATTATTCATCCGAATAAAATATTTTATTTTTTATATATTTTTTAAAAAGTATAGCAGTAAATGTATAATGAACAGAAAGAAAATAACCAAGCATAACTAGTCTCTCTCTCTCTCTCTCTCTCTCTCTCTCTCTCTCTCTCTCTCTCTCTCTATATATATATATATATATGAGCCTCTGTGGTAGAGTGTGCGTTTTGCACGCTGGTGAGCGCGGGTTCGCCTCCTGCCAGAGTTGTAAAAACTTAGGGAAGCCTTCACCAAGCCACTTGCTACTTTGGCGGACACAGGGGGTGCTGTGGTTGAACCAGTGTCGCATACTCGTATGCTTGCATCTAATCGGCTTAAGGCGGGCCGATTGCACTTGGTTCACAGACTACACACACATCCAAAGCCAGTACAACACTACAATCACACTCACAAGCACTTCTAACCCTACATACAGTCTTTACCAGACAGCCTAAGCCACTAGGTGGAGATACATTGACTGTATCGTCATTGCTTCGGTAGAGATAGGCCGGTCCTGCAGTGGAACTCAACGGCTGATGATGATATATATATATATATATATATATATATATATATATATATATATATATATATATATATAGATAGATAGATAGATAGATAGATAGATAAATGGATCATTTCCGTAAAATAAGTGATTTTTTTTTCTTTTTTTCTCACGATATTGTGGCCTACAAGCTTACATATCCCGCGAACACAAAAGAACGGCTTATATATCAAAATGAGAAAGATTGACAGGGTGTGTTGTTGGTTGGTGTTTGTTGGAAGGAGCAAAACTGTTATAGGTGAGGGTCATATTGTTGGTGAAGGGTTACATTGATGGTACGGCCGTGAAATACTGCCACAGGACAACACTGGCGCAATGGAGGTATGTTGGCAGACGAAAATAATGCTGCTACAAAAAGTAGAAATTTGGCAGCAGAGAGAAAAAAAAATTGACAGATGGCAATAATTTTGCAAGAAGTGTTGACAGGTAAAAGTCAAGTTGTGTAATATGTTGTCAGACAAAAACACTGGGAAAAAAATAAAAGAACGACGAAAGTCAGAAAATAACGTTGTTAATGGAAAAAGAATTGACGAAAAGAGCACAATGTTCATTAAAAAAAAAAAAAAAAAGTAAAATGTTAGCATTAACATAAACTGACGGGTGAAAATAATGTTGCTGGAAAGAGAAAAAATGTGGTAGTATGAAGAAACGCAAAACTAAATAACAAGGTTTAAATCCGTGAACCACAAAGCATCATGCAGGAAGGGCAAAGATGATGATTCTTCTGCACACTCAGGAATAAGCGCCTTGTTCATCACCAAATGGCGGCAGCGGCAAACTCCCTCTAGCTACGGCGTCACAGACAGAATCTATGATTGCATTACTGAGGGAGGCACCACACACCCCTACCGACAATTGGGCAGTTACCCAGCATGGTATACCGGGTAAACCAAGGGTCTACGTGGCGTTGTGAATAATCTCCACAAGTGCGCAGATGTGAACACAAGTGTTCTGAATTAGTGGATTGCGACCTTAACCAATGCACCACCACGTGACTAAAATAATTTATTGTGAACAGAAAAAAGTGGCTTTAGAAAGAAAAAGAAAAAACTATGAAAGATAAAAAGTGGCAGCAGAAAACAGATGACAGACAAGTAGTGATAGCAGAAAGTAAACAATATTGATAAATGAAAAAATGGCAGTGTTGTTTGCAATAGATGGAAGGATAATACAAGAGTGTATGGGTCAGTCGGATAATGGATTGTATTGCTAAAACTGAAAGTGAGAATTCAAACACGAACGATTGTTTGTGCATATCTCCCAAAGAAGGACCAAACAACTATTCGTAGAGTGAAAGATGGGTTGTGGGGGAAAGTGGCAGCGTGCTTTGGAAAGCTTGAGAGATGTTAGAGTGTTTGCTATTGCAGATGTGAAACAAAACTTGGTAATCTTAGGGAAAAGGTCTTGTCAACGAAAAACCTTAAATATACCCAAACTGTGAAAATTTTTGATGTCAGTTAACAATTGCCAGCTTACACTGTTTACAGGGCCACTTACCGTTCTTATTGCTTTGTTAATGAGTCAAGAATTATCCTTGAAACTTAAGAATATGTATTTCTTGAAGGAGAATCTGCAAGAACAAAATTTCTTGCCAAAGAATCACTTAGTACATTTTTATTTGCTTACTTTTAGCTATAAACGCCACAGAAATAATTGAACCCTTTCCAGGCTCCAAATTTCTAACAGAAAATTAGTCTCGGTCACCAATGACAAATAAGCTTTCATTTACCGTAAGTTCTTGTGAACATTGTCAGTTCCTAACACTGTAGGGGGAGGCGGTGGCTCAATCGGTAGAGAGTTGACCTGCAGTCCTGACGGATCCGGGTTCAAATCCCGTTGGGGCAGGGAACAGCTTAAGGATTTCTATCTATCTATCTATTGCCAGACGCCTCAATCCCGTTTGGGGTGGCCACAAACAAATCGCCTCCAAGTCGCCCTGTCCCCCGCCATTTCACTCCCCTGCTCCCAACTCACACCCCCCTCTCTCATATACCTCTCCACCCCATCTCTCCATCTCATCCTCGGCCTCCCCCTCCCTCTTTCCCCCTCCACCTCACTCACATACACTCTCTTCGTCAGTCTTTCACCCTCCATCCTCTCCACATGGCCAAACCACCTCAGTGTGTTCCTCATAACGCTTCCTATCACATCCACATCAACACCACAACGCTCCTTTATATCCTCATTCGTCAGCCTGTCTCTCCATGTGACTCCACAGGCTCCTCTTAAATAACTCATTTCCACGGCTCTCACTCTTGACTTGTGTCCTTCCAACAACGTCCAAGCTTCACTTCAGTACGTTAGAGTTGGTATCACAATACTGTCATGTAGTAACTTTTTCACTTCCATGCTCAGTTCCCTGTTTCTTATCACTGCTTTCAAAGAACCAGCAACCTTTCTTCCCTGCTGTACCCTTTCAAGCACTTCACCCTCCAAACCTCCTTCCTTACTCATCACACTACCCAAGTACTTAAACGTACTCACATTTTCCAATTCCTCACCATCCAACCTCGCTGTACATTCACTGACTTCACCTCTCTCAAAGACCATCACTTTACTCTTCCCTACATTCACCTTTAGATTCCGTTTCTTACACACTCTCTCAAACTCATACACCAAGCCTTGCAGCTCCCCTTCGTCTTCACTCAACAACACAGTATCATCTGCAAACAACAGTACAGGTAGTTTCCAAACACTATCCTCTCTCACCAGGGCCACTCCAACATCCACTACCCTACCTTGTACCTCTTTTATTACCCCATCCATGTACAGATTGAACAACCATGGAGACATGACACATCCCTGTTTCAACCCAACTTTCAAAGAGAAAAATTCACTTAGTTCACCATCCGCACGCACTGCAGCCTTCGCACCATCGTACATACTATTCACAGCATTCAACAACTTCCCATCTACTCCATATATTCTTAACACTTTCCACAATCCTAGTCTATCCACCCTGTCATATGCTTTCTCCAAATCCATGAAAGCCGCATACAACTTCTTTCCCTTCTCTAGAAACTTTTCCACTAAAGATCTGAGAATGAATATCTGATCTACACAACCTCTTCCCTTCCTAAAGCCTCCCTGTTCTTCTCCAACTAATTTCTCTGTTCTTTCTCTAACTCTGTCGATAAGTATCCTACCATACACTTTTCCTATTATACTAAGAAGACAAATGCCCCTATGATTACCACACACTTCTTTTTCCCCTTTTCCTTTGTACAAGGGAATAATTATACCTGACTTCCAATCCTCCGGGACTCTACCTTCCTCCCAGGCCAATCTGCACATCTTCCACATCCATTCTACTTCTATCTCTCCCCCATGCTTCAGCATTTCACCACACACTCCATCAATTCCTGGGGCTTTCCCTGATTTAACTTTCTTCATTGCTTCCACAATTTCTATCCTACTGATTTCTTCCTGTCTTCTCACCTCCCTCCTTCTCCCAGCCATTCCCCAGCCACTTATACTCGCATTACTTCCATCCTCCACGTTCAACAATTCCTTAAAGTGTTCTCTCCATCTGCTCACTTTTTCTCCCTTCTCCACTAGTAATCTACCATTTTTATCTTTCACTCCCCTGTTAACTTCACTTCCACCCTGTCTTACTCTTTTCACCTCTTTCCAGAACATTTTCTTACAGTCCCTCCACTTTACACTCAAATTCCTTCCAAATTCCTCATCCACTCTCTTCTTACTCTCTCTTACTAATCTTTTCACCTCTCTTTCTTTCTACATATAACTCTCTCTTCCGCCTCTGAACTTCTTCCACGCCCCTATTTCTCATCCATTCATTGTACGCTTTCTTCTTTTGTGCCACAGCCCGTTTCACCTTTTCAGTCCACCACGCTGTTCCTTGCACCCCCCTCCGTCTTCTCTTCCTTCCACACACCACATCACATGCTGCACATATTCCTTCTGTAAATATTCTACACACACCTTCCACGTCCCCCATATGCTCCAATTCATATTTGCCCAATCGTTCCTCCACTTCTCTCTTATACTCTGCCTTTTTCTCATCCTCTTGTAACCTTTCCACTCTCCTTGCAACTACTCCTTCCTCTCGTCTTTCCCCTCTTCTATTCCTCCATCTTACTTGAACTTTAATTCTGGCCACCACCAAGTAGTGGTCAGAAAGTCCACTCCCCCAACCTCTATAAACTCTTGCATCCAATATACATCTTCGCATCCTTTCATCCACACACACATAATCAATCATTGCCTTCCTTTCACTCAGTTCACCACCCACCCTTCTCATCACTCGCCATGTATACCTGTGGATCATTTTATGCCTGAAGAGGGTATTGGCTATCACCAACCCCCTCCCAGCACAAATGTCCACTAACTCACTCCCATTCTCATCTACCTCAGCAGGCACACCCCACTCACCAACTATTCCATCCACCTTCACCTTCCCAACTTTACCATTCATAACACCAATCAAAAACACTCTCTCATTCCTTTCAAAGTTTTCCATGCACACTTCTACATTTGTCCAGAACTCTTCTCTCACTCTTCTAGCACGATCTTGCGTTGGCGCATACACACACACAATCGCCCACATTTGTATTCCAACTTTCAACTTTACCCACACAATCCTTGATCCAACTGATCCATACTGTCTTATGCTCCTCTTCCATCTTTTACTCACAACTATACATACTCCTTCCTTTGCCCTCTCATTCTCACCTACTCCTGCACATATACCCCATCCATACTCCCATTCTCTCACACTTTCTCCTCTTCATTTTGTTTCAGTTATTCCACACACATCCACTTTCGCATCCTCAAGCACCTGGCCAATCTCTCTCTCTTTCACCTCATCATTTGCTCCCCTTACATTCCAAGTTCCAATTGCAATGTCCTTTGTCCGGTCCTTGGTCGTCAACGTTTGGTCAGTCCTTGTCCGAGGCTTCTTGTTTGTTTTTTTAGTTAGTTGTTTTCCGGGGAGGGGCACTAACCCTCCGCCAACCCTTTTAGTCGCCTTTTACGACAAGCAGGGATATTGGGGGAGTATTCTTGAAAAACCTTCGTACCCCCAGGGGGTAGGGGGGTTTTTCAATACCTATACACCAGTCCTGTATGAGACAGCCCTAGCATGTATTCAGTATGGACGGTGGGTGTTAGCGCCGAAGTGGTGACATGTAGAGGTGTGCGGTACGTAGGAGGACTACTGGGCCTTGAAAGCCCAGAGTCGGTCACATAAAAAAAAAAAAAAAAAATCTGCACTTAACTCCCCCACCTCATTTTATTTTCTAAATTAGTGCTTATCTGCAAATGTTTGCGTGACTAATAGCCTTTCCATCACAAAATCTTTGCAAATACCATTACCTTAGTTTCCATATCATTAATGAGTTCACAGTTACCAATCCCTGACCAAAAAGTCGCAAAACATTATTTTTGCATATTTTTGCATGTCGTTATTTCCAACAATTTTGCGCCATTCTGTCGCGCAGGATCGTCATTTCTTAGATTTTTCTGACTCTCCTTGGACTTATCCCGACCTAATCCAACAAGTTTTAGGTCGTTATCGATTACTGCTCTCGTAATATAATAGAACAAACGCACAGTCAGACACTTTCGTGTGTTGCTGTTTCGACAATTTCGCGCAGTCGCGTTCCGCGCGATCACAAAAAACTGTTATGTATTTTTGACACTACCTGGACTTACCGTCCATCAATTTGATGCAAAAATAATTAGGCTGATTTCTATTACGGTTCATGTGAAAGAAACAAAGAAACGCACAGACAGAAACACACACATGCACAGCTTGGCCTTATTACCCGTTCCCGCCCCTGGGGAGCTCGGGGACAGGTGTTGCTTTCACTTGGTTTGTCTGTTTGTTTGTCTGTCTGTTAACAACTTTACGTGAAAACTACTAGTGCGATTTTGACTAAAACCGCAGGGATGATGAGCTAGGACATTCTGATCAACTGATTGAATTTTGGGCCAAACTCAGCCAAGGCCCAGGCTGTAGACCCAAAAATGTAAACACAAGAATGAAAAAAAATATTTTTTTTTCGCCATGACTCCTTTTAGATTCGTCATATCGACTTGAAACCAAAACGTAAAGGTGTACCTTTCAAATCTGCATCCTATAACATCCCTCATTACGTCAGGGGGGGGTCACCCCCCAGTCAGCGGTAGGGGGGTCAGTGTCAGGTGCTTCGGGCCTAAAATTTCAAACCGTCATAAAATCGTCAATTTTCACCTGATTCACTCCAGATTTGATTTGCAGTATGGTATCTTTGACTAGATAACTTGTTGTGTGTGTATGTCAGCAATAGATTGACTCCCGGTGATGGATGTGCTGTGCCTTGGCACCGCTTCTTGTTTCTTTTAGCTTGTACGAATCAGTTTTATTGCTGGGTGGAGAACAGCCTCCGATAAATGCCGCCATTTTTCTTTCGTTCCTCATAATCCAGGGATTAATAATCCACCTTAAGCCACAGCTCTCTCATTCTCCCCCAGATTTACGGCATACCAAATTCACAACTTACCTCATTCAAAAGTTTGCTCACTTTTATCGCTTCTATCCCACCCACTCACATTTTCCTATCATTAAAACCACCACGCGTTTAGTTCTGTTCCTGATAAGGAACAATGCTTCGTCCCTGCTGCATTTTCTGTAAGAACATTCACATCTATGAACTTTTCCTTCACTCAGGTATCCACGAACACAAAGTTCAATAATGACCTCCACTCCACTTGTCCTTGTGAAGTAATAGATGTATCTTATATAATTACATGTTTCCGGCATCAGTACTCGCGTTCTTTCAGAACTTAAGTATACAAACAGTCTGTTCTATTCCATGAACAAAGTGCACTCTCCTTGCATGAAACTCTCTCTCTCTCTCTCTCTCTCTCTCTCTCTCTCTCTCTCTCTCTCTCTCTCTCACTCAATAGCCCACACTCTCTAACGTTACCGTTATCCCACAAATGTATTGTATGTGCAGTGTTGGGGGAGCAGGTAGCAGGGCAGGGCAGGGCAAGGCATGGCAGGGCAGGGCAGGGCAGGGCAGGGCGGGGCAGGTCAAGGAGGTTACGATGCCTGTAACAAGCCACAGCAAGTATCACAGTACATGTCAGCTATGGACACTGCTACTGTAAATAATACTCTTGTTGTAAATACCTCTTACGACTTAATCGTTTTGGAAAACATCGCGCAAAAGATAATCTGTCAATGGATTGCCGTTTACAAAAGTTATTTTATACCGGACGATGAAATTCTCTGGGAACAGGATTGGAATGTGTAAAAACACACCCTATTTTAATTAAAGTATTCACATACTGCAGTTTGGGCAGAATAAGACGCCTATGTTTAGTTGTATTACTTTCATACAAAAGAAACTTTGTCGCATTCCATGACACTCCATGGCCAGTATCTCGTCAATGTTGTACAATAGCACTGTTGAGATTAAACACTCTCATTTCATATTAACGCTTTTTTTTAAGCCCTCTAAAAGTCTCCCATACATATACCTTATCACAATATGCGCATGAATGTTCCAACACACCTGCTTCATTTGTACTCCTGTAGTACATTCCTGAAGAAGCCAGCCTTGCCGAAACGTTGAAATAAAGTGGGTCCCAACTCAGCACTTTGTGTCTTCCTCATAGAAGTTGTCACAGCCTACGCTGGATTCACAATATTCTACTGGGAAAAACATTTCCCACGGACGGTTATATGGCTACATAGTCTGTTTCCTCCCTCGACACATTATTTTTTAGATTATGTGCACTTTTACACACAAATTCTATATGGGTATTAGTGAGTAACAAACTCTGAAAACTAGTTATGTTAATGTGTAGATATTCTACGATACTTTACCAGTTGATGAAAAGGTAACAGCATGTTACATTGAGTGGATGGTTTTACCCGGCGAATGAAGCTTTATTTTTTTAATATTTTCGTTTAGTGTAGCATTTTTACTTAGAGTAATTTACTCCTCTATTGAGGATATGATATACATTAAGAAAACAGTATATGGATGTGGATGTTGTCGTTAAAGCTGGAAATAGGTATAAACCAGTTATACATCGTGTAAACTAAACTTCAGAAAGACTGTACAGTACAATTAATGTTACCTTGGCAAACTTATTTGTACTTACAAATGCTGGGGAAAACCCGAACATCATGACTAGATTATAATTAACTGAAATTTTACCTACTATGGGTTTCAGAGGCAGTGGAACACTGGTTTTGCGGCAATAACTTGTTATCAAAACGTTAGATTACGATGATATTTTACTAGGGTATGTTTCAGACCCCGACCTAACTGGCGTCAGTATGGTTTATTACCAACTGTTGAGACTTAAGGCACTTATAATAGTAAAATAAGCATGCGAGGCGACAGAATGAGTCATCGCTCGTGCGAGGCTAGCGTGATGTATAGTTATGACGTTATGTAGGTACCCGGATACTCCAAATATTACGATAATAGTAAGGCACGATTCTGTCCGAAAACGTCAATTCATGGCCTTGGTTAAAAGTCACACTGACTCGAACAGAAAATGAATCAAGGTATGGAAATAATGCATTGCTTCGGAGTGAGAATGAAACGCCATAGCAACGCCAAAAATACAGGGATACGAACACACATTCGTAAAATACAACCACTGTGAATTTTTGAGTATCCAGGCGAGGTAACCACGTAAACACGAGCCCGTGGACCCCGTCATCATCGAATTCGTCGGCGATGACGACGACGGGGATGACGACCTATTCCAGGAGAGCGACATTGAATCAAAGTTACCCTGTGCTATGTTGTTTAGTTCATTTGTACACCTGTCATAATATATCCACGTTCTGTCTACGGCTACTGCAATGCATGCCTCTTTATTACATGCATATACCATGTATCATTGTATCAAGTGCCGTAGGTTTCATGTAAATGCTTTGTAGTTACATTATTACTGACTTTTCTGGAAAATTCATATTCAGTTAACCTTATTAAACAGGTGTCTCCTTACTCTCCGCCGAACTATAATATTCCACTGTGACGATAACAGGCAACATGTCATGTGTGCAATGTAAGGCTATCATGTTACTTATGTATGACACGTTTCGTCACTTACACATTTGTAATGTTGGAAGTGTACTTCAATCAGGGGATATAGGTAGTTGTACACCACAAGTGGATGGTATTTCCATATATGATGATAACAGTACAATAATTCACATCCCCGCATTAAAAAGGGATAACTTCCTTATAGGCCTATACGAAAATACCAGGCTTATTTTTCAAATATAGGCAACATTTTCCGTCTACCAAAGCAGACACCCACCCTTTCCAATATTTCACCCATACGATGATTAGTGGGCGGTGTCTCCATGGACAACGTCAAAGTGACGTCACAATATGAGTGAGGGGGCGGGGCATTTCCCCGCTAGCCTCGCTCCAGCAATAGGTAAAACCGTCGTCTCGCATGCTTATTTTCCTCTTATACGTGCCTTAAGTCTCCGCGTTTGGTAATACACCATACTGACGCCAGTTAGTTAGGGGTCTGAAACATACCCTGGTAACATATCATCGTAATCCAACGCTTTGATAAAAAGTTATTGCCGAAAAACACTGATCCACTGCCTCTGGAATCCATAGTAAGAATTACAGTCAGCACTATCTTCAACAACAGCTCTGTTAGAGAATACCAGGTATACCTGGATTTTAATCAAATAATTGTAAATTTAAAACTACTGACTGTATTTCTAGTGAGAAAGCAAACCAAAGAACAACACTCTAATTTCTCACTGTCTTTTATAGGACAGGTGTATCTGTTAGGTGTTATCATCCTGCATCCCACACTACAGAGTACAGTCATCCAAGGTACAGAAGGATGAGACAGGTTGCAATATCATCATCACATTGTTTACAAATCATCGTCAAAAATTCGGGATTTACCCACACATCTCAGTTTTAATAATTGGCCCCTGTGGTTTACGTGTGAACCGCGGTATTAGATAAGCTCATTATTACACCATTTTGGCCGAACCGGCCCTAGACTGGGCCACCTTCGTCTAGAACATATCATTAAACATACTCAAAGCTTAATAAAAACTCGGCTGAAAGCAACACGAATAAAATACTACAAAATGCTCAGACAGCATAGCGACCCCTCGCATGAACGTTGACCTTGGGTCATGACCCTGACCTTTGTTTGACCTGCACCGACGATGAAAAGCTTCCCATTCTCACATACAGGATACGTACAAAGTTTGAGCTCAGTTGGATCAGGCATTCATGAGATATCGCCCTTCCATCAATTTAGATCTTCATCTGTGACCTTAACGTTTGATTGAGGGTGGTGAGGGAAACACGTCTGTAAATTACAACCAAACCTACGAGTCCATGGTGGAGGATGGAAGTGAGGAATCAAGGAAAGATTAAGAGATGTGACTGACATGTACAAAATAACAGAGCCGTGAGGATAAACACACACACACACACACACACACACACACACACACACACACACACACACACACACACACACACACACAGTTCTTTTAATGCCGTCACACATCCTATATAGTCCATAACAAAGGATAGATGACTCACCGTGCTATTATGACTGACCAGCAAAAGCAAACGAAATGATATAGGCAGATAAGGACGCCAAGAGAAAAATAACGTGTATCGGTAAATGACAACAAAAACCTGGCGAGTCTGTAACCGATGATGGAGGTGAGGAATCAAGAAAAGAACGCCTGCCCTAAACTGTCCACCGAGAGCCCAAGTGTCAATATCTCAGCCAGACGGCGCTGTTCACATGAAGAACTGCCACCTACTGCAGTCCCGGGAGGCTCTCTGGCTCATTCCCACGTTCCTGATGGCCTTGTGATTTCTGCAATACTTTCGATGATCGTGGGAGATGTTTGTGTTTGCTGAAAGTGTCCTCTAACTCCATCATAACTACGATTGGAGAGGCGAAAAACATACTGCTGCCACCGTAGCCGCAGTCTGGAAGAAATATAACGATGTCACCGCTGTCACTATTACACGACGGGGAAGGCTAGAGAACTACAAAGTTAATGTGGTAAGCACATCCAGTACATGAATAAAACGACTAAAGAAATTGACTCTGGCGTTCGTACAAAGAAGTAGCCTTCAAAAAATAGAATCAACTTTCATTATGGCATAACACCATCCTTTCCCCGAGATAGGGTCGGATCGGTCTCCAATACACAGGACAGGATTTTCGGTGCCCCTCCGTATTCAGGGACGCTCACCAAGAATCATCGTTGTAGTGGGGTTGGTTACTTATTAGGACGAGAATGAAGTATAGTCTACTACAGAGCTGATACTTTAAAGTGTAATGAAATATTTATTTATATTACTTAGCAGGAAAAAATCAATTGACTTTCCTCTATGGAAATTCATGCTGAAGTTTATTATCTGTGTCACATCTGTCTCAAATATTTAATCGTCTGAGGAAATGAATAGTAAATGTTTCCGCCATTAGAAGTCGAGATAATGAGTATTTTTTTCCTCCGATGAGGTACCACTTATTTTATTTTTGCAATCTGTCGTTAAGTTTATCCTATTTAACAGAGACTCTTCGAATCGCTTGAATTAGACAAAGCCCTCATTAACTCTCTTACTACTAAGTGATTTTTCAAAATCAAAGTAAAATCGTCTCGTAACTGCATGAGTAAATTCTTATGGCATTTTCTTGCGGACAGGTTAATGCACAACAAAAAGTGATTTGCTTACCGAGAAAAGACGTCTACAAACTGTGATGGGTGGGATCACTGACGGGAAGGGATGGGGGTGTTGGAGGGGATGTAGCCTACTGAACCCTAAATATCTCACCTTCACCATTGTGTGTGTAAGACTGCACAAAAACACAGTATTCACAAAGTATGATTCATCATGTGATTCATTATGGGATGAAGGATTTAAAACCTTGAAAACTGATAAATATTGTCATTACCATAGGCTAATTATGTGCATGTAAGTGTAGAACAAAAGGTAGCCCAATTGCTGAGATACGGCATTTGCAAAGTGATGCATCGTGCGGGATGGGAGGGTCTAGATAAGACAGGGAAGGGGGTGAATTTAGAACCTTGAAAACCGGCAGGAGCCATCCTCGCACTTGGTCAAGTACTGGAATGCACAGTTTGCGGCCCACAGGTCACCTGCGGCATTCTTTTTTTCTTTTTCTTTTTTAAAATACCAAAACGGAGGAAGGAAAAACAAATGAATAAAAAGAAAAATCCATACACCAGATTACTGGTGTCCTCTGTTCATAAAATATCTGTAACAATTAGACCTGAACAGCTGTAGGTTGAAGTTTGGAGGAAAACAACTCCGGGGAAGCGAGTTGCAAAGAGATGCAGTTCGGGGAATAAAAGAATTCTGATAGGCAGAAGTTCTACAATATGGCTGAGTGCCATTCCAGTCATGAGCGCTACCAGATGCCCGTGTAGCACGAGGGAAGGCATGGAGAGGTGGCATCATGGATGCAACTTCGTCTGAGCATTTTGCCATAGAAACATCTGTAAAATAATGCAAGGGAGGCAACATTCCTTCTTACTTGTATGGGAGGTAGTTTATTTGTAATGGCCGGGTTGTTAATAATTCTAACAGCCTCGTTCTGAATTTTGTCTAGTTGTTTTAATGCAACCTCTCCACATCTATTCCACATGGGTGAGCAATATTCAAGCTGAGAGCACACATGACTCTTATATATTACAGTTAACTGCTCATCACTGAAGAGTTACGGTCTTTGTACAATAATCCAAGTTTTGGGGGGGCGATTTTAGCAAGTGATCTAACATGAGAGGTCCAGCTGAGGGCATTGTTAAGTGAGACGCCGAGAATTCCAATAGTTTTGGAGACGGGAATATTAGTAACACTGAAGGTAATGTACGAATCTGGCAATATCTTTATATTAGTAAATTGTATATGTTTGGTTTTACTAGCATTAAATTGACTTTGTTCCGGTCCTTAATGTTCTATGTAATAAACATGAAATGCAATATTCTTTGGCAACAGTCATCTTCCTATGGCTTTACCGTCACTAATTATTTTTGTTGCTATGCCTTCAATAAGTTTGTAAACTTCACACCAATAGACACAGCAAGGTTGCAGTTTAAACTGTTTCACAGACAAGTAAGTAAAAACACTACAACTAATTGAATACACAGTACGTCAGTAGTCTACATACATGCGTATGTATATACATATACATACATGTATATTTGTAACTGTGAATATTTTAATTATGGTACCTTATTATTATCCAGTAATAATTTACAGTCCTTGCTTACAAACTGATACAGTGATGTGGTTCAAAATGTTTAAATGTTGCGCACCCCTGGCCATTGATGTAAACTTAAGTAATATATCTTGAAGGTGGCCCGGCTACTAAGATACGGTACTCACGAGCTGTGATGCATTAAGATAAATTCGTGAGAAATTATAGCTTTCCCCTTTGCCATTGGCTTAGTGCCACGGATATCGATCCAACAATTCTTTTGTGCATGGCAGTTGATCCGGCGGGTCTAGAAGAGCCGTTAATATGCCACAAAATCGTTGTAGCTTTTCATACACAGGGGGAAAACTATATACGATATTGGAGGTTTTAATGAGTTAAGATTTATCAATATTTCTTTACATCCCACCAATGCGGAAAAGATCGAGGAAAAGACTTTTAGACCATGCCATAATGAGATCTCATGCATTCCATCATTTACCATTTGTATTCACATCTTGATCAGTGTTGTAAATTTTGCCAACTTTATACGCCAGTTGTTTTACCAGGCTTGTAACATGGAGCGACCTCGTAACTTGGCAAATCAGAGTGGTGCTCCCAAGTCATTCGCTCGTCGCTCCAAACTCCTTTAATTTTGTTCAGATTATCTTGGATTTATGTCCTTAACTAAGCTGAAATCTCGACTTTCACCCTTTCCATTGTAGATAAGAACGATCACGAACTTACTGGAGCATCACTGCATCTTCTCAAATAAGCAACCCAGCTCATATGTAAACACTAATTGACAGACTACATTTCTGACTACTACGGAACAGATCAAGCACATTGATATATTTTGCATGTGTGAATTTTACACCTTGAATCGCCTGATGAAGATATTAAATCAACTCTGTGGTTAATGTGAAAAGGTTACAGTATTCTCTAGAATAAATAACTAACTATAGCCAGAGGCACTAATGCAGCAGTGCGCCCTGTCCTCCACAATCAGTCTGCCCTTCCCCATTTTACACCGCCCTTACTTCTAAACCACTACACCCAAACCCACCTCCTTTTCCGCAGTTTTCCTGTCCTTCTCTCTGCATCCATCTCACTGATGAAAAATTTCCCAGTCAGTTTCTCACCCACCATTGTATAGTTCAAACACCAGTCACTAAATTATACCCATGGGAAGAAAAACTGAAAAAAAAAAAAAAATCAGTAATTAGCTGAATTATATGTTGAAAGTGCCAAATACTACTTTCAGTTTTAGTGACAAAAAAGAAAACTGATGTGTTATCATACACCTGTCGTCTCATGCCCCAAAATGATTTGGAATAGCTTGTTCAGCACCCTTACCAAATCCCCGACCGTCTTGGAGAAAATTCCAGTATACTTGACTTTTAACTTACAACTAATTCTTCTGCTTGTTCTGTTAATTTTTTCTCTCTAATGGGGCTCCAATCACAACCTTATCATCCTAACCTGCCCTATTGCTTCAGTAAGGCCTGTAGACTCTCCCAAGAAGCAGCGTCTGGGGCACTTTGGGACTGCCGATTGAGAGGTCTGCAGGAAGTACTTCTTTTATTTTCCCTGGAATGATTACTGCTTCCATGGCTGAGAGCCATCTGTGTGTGCCTCACGCCTTACGGAGGTTATTCTCCTGGGCATGGAAGCATGCATTCCTTTCGCTCATTCTTTGGCTAATGCAATAAAACCTTGATTTAATCACGCGTGCATTAATGCCAACCCACCCCTGAATCTCGACTCTTTTATGTTTCTACCCGGAATTGTGTTAAGTTTGTTCTTCGATTTACTAAAAGTAATTTCATTCATACTAAATGTTTAAAAAAAAAAAATCTAATAATTTCGCTTCATCCTCCTTCCTTCTTCTTTTCCATTTTGACTATTCTGTGGCTGTTTCTTCTTCGGAAAAGGCAGAACTCTTTGCTCATACTTTCCCCTCCAATTCCACCTTAGACGATTCCATCTCTTTCTCCTTCTGAGTTCAGCATGACTAATATTAAAATTTCTTCAACAGATGTTCCTTCTGCCCTCACTGGCCTCAATACTAACAAAGCATACGAGCCTGATGGAATCCCTCTTGTTGTTCTCTAGAAATGTGCTTCTGTGTGTACATCCTGCATAGATAAAGTCTTTCGCCTCTGTCTGTCAGCTTGAACCTTTCCTTCTTGCTGGAAGTTGCTCTCATTCAACCTGTTCCCATCAAGGGTGGTCGTTCACAAACCTGTAACTACCACCTAAATGTCTTTTCATCCTGGATTTCTTAAGTTTCGAATCTACTCTCAAAAAAAAATAAAATAATAATAATAATAATAATAATACACCTTTCCTATTATAAACTTCTTTCTGATTGCCAGTATGGGTTCCGGCAAGGTCGTTCCACTGCCCATCGTCTCACCTTTTTAGATTCTTGGTTATCCTCCTTTTGAGACTGGCGTAAGTAGCGCCTTAATTGCACTTGACATCTCAAACATTTTCAGTTGTCTAAAATATTAATTTCCAAACTGTTCTCTTACGTTATATATCCTCTGTTCTGTCGTTTCCTTCCGGATCGTTCCACTGCTGCTGCTGCAGATGGCCGCCGATCTTCTCCTACAGGTTCCAATATTGGTGTTTCTCAACATTCTGTCCTGTCACCAGCTCTCTTCCTTTTATTCTTCAGTGACTTTCTAAGCTGTACATCTAACCATATCCACTCATATGCTGATGACTGAACCCTTCACTTTTCCATCTGCTTCCCACAGCATCCATCACAGCAGTTACTTCAATAAACACGGGATGAAGCTAAACATGGGATGAGGCTATGGCGTACCTAGTTTATGATCTGTTATATCTGATTGAGGCAATAATAACCGTGCTCTTTTTAATGCATCAGAAAGTCAGTTCTTACATCTGCGACCCGTCCAATTCTTCTACAGGAGGTGTCGTTAATATTCAGTAATATCCAACTCCATCCTGCATCATCTCTTAACATACCTGAGGTTTCATGTCTGGGTTTGTGGTCCTTGTGTAATCAACGGCAAAAATATTACCCTTTGTCTTCCCTTTGTATGATGTACTCGTAGTGAATGAACAATATTCCTTGACAACGATAATCAACAAATTTCATCATTTCACCAACTTGGTTTGCAGTGATTTATCATGGAAATATTAGACTTAACTCTCTCTCTCTCTCTCTCTCTCTCTCTCTCTCTCCTGTCAGCCCGAGGACGTCTTTTTTTTTTTTTCATTTTTCACGCCAATGTTAAATTATTTTATTCATTTAATTAGACGCCCCTCGCAATGAAAGGGTTTTTTGAATGTCTGTTAAACCCTTTCATTTCAATTTGTCTTCAAAAAAAATATCAACGTTTTAGAGAGAGAGAGAGAGAGAGAGAGAGAGAGAGAGAGAGAGAATAAAATATACAGATGCCATCGCAGTTAAGAATTTAAAAAGCTCTGTCCCTGAACAATATGTACATAGAAGGTGAATTCTCATTGTAATCATTACTAGTATTTTCTCTTTTCATTTGTCCAGTGCCATTACTTTTCATGCTCCTGTGACTCATTCTCAGCAGAATATGATAAAATGGCCCATCTGAAACAGAATACTGGAGTTGTCCGGAGGATGAGAGAGTTAATGGTGACAATAGTATCATCACGCTCCTGATTCAAGATCAGTTGAAGAAACAATCTGGCATTAGGTGGAACAGAATACTAGGGACGTTCCCACAAAGATGGGGTTACTGGTTATAAGAGAAACACTCCCGGGTTCCTTGTATTCAGTCTGAATACACAATGGTAAGTGTTCGGAGGAGCAGGCGTGCTTGTTGCTCTTAACTATAGGAGGCTTTTGTCTTGAGCTTATCTTCACTACTAGGGTGCTCCCATAAGATGAATAAAATAGTGTGGAGGTGACACTGGCGTTGATTTCGTCTGATTACCTTGGAGGGGAGGGGGCTTTTGAGACAGAGTTTTTAAATGTTCTCGCCCACCTCCAAGGGATGTGAACTGATACAGCTATCTATCTATCTATCTATAGCCCGACGCCCTAATCCCGCAAAGGGTGGCCGCAGACAAAACGCCTCCAAGTCACTCTGTCACCCACCATTTGACTCCCCTCCCCCCAACTCACCCCCCCCCTCCCTCATATACCTCTCAACTCCATCCCTCCACCTCATCCTCGGTCTACTCCTCCCTCTCCCTCCCTCCACCTCACCTACATACACCCTCTTAGTCAGTCTTTCATTCTCCATCCTCTCCACATGTCCAAACCACCTCAGTGTATTTCTCCTAATCTTTTCAACCACATCCACATCTACCCCACAACGTTCCTTCACTTCTTCATTCGTCAACCTGTCCCTCCATGTCACTCCACATGCTCCTCTCAAGTAACTCATTTCCACTGCTCTCACTCTTGACTTGTTCCCCTCTTGCAAGGTCCACGCCTCGCTTCCATACGTCAGGGTAGGGATCACAATACCATCATGCAGTGACTTCTTAACTTACATACTCACCTCCCTATTTCTCATCACTGCTTTCAGTGTGCCAACAACCTTCCTTCCCTGCTGTACCCTTTCACGTACTTCATCCCCCAAAGTTCCATCCTTACTCATCACACTACCCAAGTACTTGAATACACTCACATTCTCCATATCCTCACCATCCAACCTCACTGCACACTCTGTGACTTCATTCCTCTCAAACACCATAACTTTACTTTTGTTTACATTAACTTTCAGCTTCCTCCTCCTACACACTGTCCCAAATTCATTCACCAAACCTTGCAACTCCCATTCATCTTCACTCAACAATACTGTATCATCAGCAAACAGCAACACCGGAAGCTTCCAAATCTCACCCTCATTCATTAGGGCCACCCCCACATCCACTGCCCTACCTTGTACCTCCTTTACGACCCCATCCATATATATATTAAACAGCCATGGAGACATTACACAACCCTGTTTCAGTCCCACATTGAGATCAAAGAACTCACTCAACTCACCATCCACTCGCACCGTAGCCCTAGCTCCCTCGTACATACTCTTCACAGCACTCAACATTTTCCTTCCACTCCATATATTCTTAGTACCTTCCACATACCTTTCCTATCTATTCTGTCATAAGCTTTCTCCAAGTCCATGAAGGCAGCGTACACTTTCCTTCCCTTCTCTAGATACTTCTCCACTAAACATCTTAGAACAAATATCTGATCTACACACCCTTTTCCCTTCCTAAATCCCCCTTGTTCTTCTCCAACTAGCTCCTCTGTCATATGCCTAACCCTATCAATGAGTATTCTACCATATATTTTACCAGTCACACTAAGAAGGCAAATACCCCTATGGTTACCACATACTTCTCTCTCCCCTTTTCCTTTGTACAGAGGAACAATTATACCTGATTTCCAGTCCTCTGGAACCCTTCCCTCTTCCCAAGCCAATCTACACAACTTCCATATCCACTCCACAACAATCTCACCCCCATACCTAAGCATTTCACCACACACTCCATCAATTCCTGGGGCCTTTCCCAGCTTAATCTTCTTCATTGCTTTCACTACTTCCGACCTACTGATCTCTTCCTCCCTCCTCTCATCTCTTCTTCTCCCAGCCATTCCCCAACCACTTATACTCACACTGCTCTCACTCTCTACATTCAACAAATCCTCAAAGTGCTCCTTCCATCTCCTCAATTTCTCTCTCTTCTCCACCAACAATCTGTTATTCCTATCTTTCACTCCCCTACTATTTCCCCTTTCACACTGCCTTACTTTCTTTACCTCCTTCCAAAACAATTTCTTACTCTCCCTCCATTTCACACTCAGATTCCTCCCAAACTCTTCATCCACTTTCTTCTTACTCTCCTTCACCAGTCTCTTAACGTCCCTTCTCCTGCTCACATATACCTCTCTCTTCTCTCTCTCATCTTCTCCCCTACCTCTACTCGCCAACCATTCACCATATGCCTTCTTCTTTTGTTCCACAGCTCGTTTCACCTCATCATTCCACCATGCTGTCCCTTGCACACCCTTGCATCTCCTCCTCACTCCACAAACCGCCTCACACGCTGCGCTTATCTCTTCCGTGAATATCTTACATACGTCTTCCACCCCTTCCATCTGCTCTAGCTCATACCTTCCCAATCTTTCTTCCACTATGCTCTTATACTCTGTCCTCTTCTCACTATCTTGCAATTTCTCCACTCTTCTCATAGGAGCTGCTTCCTCCTGTCTTCCCCTTCGCCTCCTCAACCACTTTCTTTGCAGCTCTACCTTGGCCATCACTAAGTGATGGTCCGAGACTCCATTCCCCCACCCTCTCCACACCCTTGCATCCAACACTTGTCTTCTCATTCGCTCATCCACACACACGTAGTCTATCATTGCCTTTCGTTCAACAAGTTCACCATCCATCCTCCTCATTACTCTCCATGTATACCGGTGGATCATCTTATGACGAAAGTAGGTGTTGGCTATTGCCAACCCCTTACCAGCACAGATGTCCACCAAAGCACTACCATTCCCATCTACTTCCGCTGGCACACCCCACTGACCAACCACTCCATCCACTCGTACATTCCCGACTTTGCCATTCATGTCTCCAATCAACAGCACTCTCTCGCTCCTCTCAAACTTGTCCATACATGCTTCTACTCTCGCCCAAAACTCATCTTTCACTCTTGCCACTCGATCCTCTGTTGGAGCATACACACATACAATCGCCCATGCTTGTATACCTACTTTCATCCTCACCCATACAATCCTTGCACCCACAGTTCCATACTCTCTTATATTCTCCTTCCACTTCTTGCTTATCATCAGACATACTCCCTCTCTTGCCCTCTCATTCTCACTGACTCCCGCACATATACCTACACCGTATTCCCATTCTCTCATCCTTTCACCTTTCCATTTAGTTTCAGTCAATCCACATATATCCACTTTTGCATCCTCAAGCACCTGGACAATCTCTCTCTCTTTCACTTCATCATTCACTCCTCTCACATTCCACGTTCCCACCCTCAGAATGTCCTTTGTCCGTTCCTTAGTCGTCAACGTATGGTCCGTCCGGGTCCGAGGCGCTTTATTTGCTTTTTTAGTTAGTTCTTTTTACGGGGTGGGGCACTAACCCACCACCAACCTTTTAGTCGCCTCGTACGACAAGCAGGGATACTGGGGGAGTATTCTTGAAACCCCCCTACCCCCAGGGGGGTACATATTTTATTAAACAGAGAAAATGTTTAATTAGCACGAGAACAAAATAAAACAATGTCTTTACATACAGACAAATCTGGCTTCACTGCAGCATAACACTTGCTCTCGTTTTTGGCCTGGTATATTGGTTCAACCTATATTCAAGTTCATAATACTGTTTGAGTTTCAGTTTTCCTATTTATGAAATAAATGGACATTCAATGTAAAAATTATAAGTATTTTGAGGGTTGTAGAAGGCTTAACATTATATTTATTCTGGATTACGTGAAATGTAGGAGAGGATGATTATGTCTTAAAAGACTTTGTAACTCCTTTGTGGTTACTTGTAGTTGAGTTATATATATATTAGACTTGTGGACGAGCGGTTGTTATACTTGAGTAGCTTGTATGTAGTTAATCTTCTTTCCCATTTGTCATGTAGTGACAGGAGAAGTAAAGAATAGTATGGGACTATTTTTATTTGTCTTGGAAATATTAACAAGTCTCTCACACAGAGTGGAGTAATAAGTAGAGTCCCGCTAGCTATCTCTCTGTCTCGCTCTTTCTGTCTCTCTCTCTCAAGTTGCTAAGCCCTTCTCCCTGCGACCTGTCTGTTGTAAGGCTAGCTTCTTTCTGCCCTCTCTTTTCTAAATTCTGGTGAAACAGGAGACGTATCACGTGTGTTCCTTGTGGGTGGAAAGTTCTAGAAGCCTGTGTGTATGTGTGTGTGTGTGTTTGTATGGTCACTAAGGCTTTGTTCACCGGTGGATTGCTGACAACTAACTGCATCCTCTCCTTACTGGCCACTCTGTCGTCAGCTTTCCTCAGTGTAATTTGCAAGCTCATTTCCCATTCCCAGGCTCGCATAGAGCTGTCTATCTATCTATTTATCTATCTATTTATTATGATTTGTAACTATAATATGGAGTTCCAATACATTGCTCGGTCACTGGAAAATGGTGTACCATCGACAGTTAATAATCCTAACATATTAATACACACTATATACACAGTATAATGAACTTATAAGCTAATTAAGTGAATTACATAATATTGTAAAAGTAACATACTGTAATTGTATGAATATTGTATACATATAATATTCATAGTAAATAGCAATTATTCAGTAATATTACATTTTAAACAAGTTGTATACATATTTGAATAAATGCATTAAAAGTAAATTATTTAACTGTAATACAGTATGTACTTGGGTTATTGTAGTGAAATGCATCATTGTATTGGCCTTATAACTGTAGTTACATTTTGTTAATACAACTGTTACATAAGTGTCTTGGCCTTATAATTGTAGTTAAAGTTACATAAAAGTTACATCTTGTTAATGCAACTGTTAATTGGCAAAGTGTAACATAATGCAATTGTTTGTCGTTACATAATTGTTACATATCGTTTGTAGTTACATAATTGTAGTTAAAGTTACATAAAAGTTACATCTTGTTAATGCAACTGTTACATAAATGGTACATATTGTTTGTAGTTACATAATTGTAGCAAGTGTAACATAATGCAATCGTTTGTCGTTACATAATTGTTACATATCGTTTGTAGTTACATAATTGTAATAAGTGTAACATAATGCAATCGTTTGTCGTTACATAATTATAATATGGAGTTACATAATTGTTACATATCGTTTGTAGTTACATAATTGTAGCAAGTGTAACATAATGCAATCGTTTGTAGTTACATAACTGTAATAATTGCAGTCCTGACATATGAATCCGGTCATGCTGCGGTCGATGATAGTGATGATGTGTCATGCCACTTGCTTGTGGAGACAACAATTTGCTTTTTTGTTTGTAGTTTATGTGGTATTTTGACATATGTAGTAACACTTACACTTATTTTCATTTGTTTGCTATGTGATCTTACACTATTTCCCTTTTTTCTTTCTTACTTTTCTTTCTTTCTTTCTTTTTTGTTTTTTTGTATGTATTGATTTTCTATAGTTTGTTTTCATTCGCTTGTGTACGCTTTTTCTATGTTGTTCATGGTTGCATAATTACTGGCTAATTTCCTTGGGATACTTTTTTAAAGTTTAGTTTATATTGTACAGGTAATACTGAAAATGATATTATATAGTCCCATATTTTGTTATTTTATATATATATATATATATATATATATATATATATATATATATATATATATATATACACTATATACATATATATATATACACTATATACAGTATTAACTATATACACTGACTTGTTGTTCACTTGTACCTATCGTGGGTAATATGTGTGTCAGCACTGTGTGGAAATCATTGCTTCACGATTGTGTTGAAGATGTTCACTCTTGCTAACGTCATTTGTGTTGGCCTTTTTTTTTTTTTTCTCTAGTTTACCTTGTAACTTAATTTATATGTTTCCACTAGGTAGCTTTAATTAATAAATGTTGAATACAGTTCTTTTGATCGCTCACTGAGTAACTGTGATGGTATATTTTCTTTATTCCTTTGTAGATGTAATAATGTATAGTTGTATGTATGAAACACGTATTTTATGTAGGTATAAATGGTAACACTCGTTGGTAGTAAATAAATATTATAATAAAGGAATGAATATATACAGTGTAGAATATTTACTGTTGGTGATTATTTAGTGTTTGAGTTATGCAGTTAACTGAAGTATGTGTATTTAAGCTGTAACTATACAGCACGTTTTATATGTTTGTGCAGAAGCATATTGTCTATCACTGTGTAACGTATAAATGAAGTAACTATGTAACTCACTAATTTTTACCGTGGTGGGAATGGTGTGACTGGTGGTGCAGGTGGTGTGTTGACCGACGTGGCGTCTTTTCAGCAAGCACGCATGATGACGTCGACTTCCCACACTGGTAGCTGTGGTGAGTGAATGAGTAGTGATGAGTAACTTGAGTGAAGATGAGTGAGTAAGATGAGTTGTGAATATGGACTTGGTATTTGCTTCGTCGTCTTGACCTCTTCACACCTGCGTAAGCGTGGAGGTTGGGTGGATGTAGCAGAGAGAGAAGGGTGAGGTCTGGTGGTTATGAGTTGTTTCTCATTCTTCGTTTGTTTGTTCCGTTTTTCTATGTCAATGTTTTCTCGGTCCTTTTCTCTTGTGATTTACTCGTTGTAGGCTGAAGACTGCCGCTACTTGTAGGTGCGTGTAGAAGATTATATAGACGACTCGTAGAGTTGTTACTTGTATGATTGTAGATGGTTGTAGTTCGTTGGTTCGTCGTAGAAATTTCAAGATTGTTTGTATCAATATATTGTTAAACTACTTGCAAGGCATCCTGTGATCACTTCTAAATCAGCGTGATGATCGTGGAGACGGAGGGGGCTGGTTGGAGAGAATTCTCAGAAGCTGGTTGTGTTGTTGGTTGTGAGAGGTTTTTTTGTTTTGTTTTCAATCTTGATATTTTGTAGGAATTCACTGTTGATTCGTAGATGAGGTTCGTATACGTTCGCTGCTACCAAATGTCATAAAAGACTTTGTACCTCCTTTGTGGTTACTTGTAGTGGAGTAATTTATATATTAGACTTGTGGACGAGCGGTTGTTATACTTGAGTAGCTTGTAAGTAGTTAATCTTCTTTCCCATTTGTCATGTAGTGACAGGAGAAGTAAAGAATTGTATGGGACTATTTTTATTTGTCTTGGAAATATTAACAAGTCTCTCACACAGAGCTGAGTAATAAGCAGAGTCCCGCTAGCTATCTCTCTGTCTCGCTCTCTCTGTCTCTCTCTCAAGTTGCTAAGCCCTTCTCCCTGCGACCTGTCTGTTGTAAGGCTAGCTTCTTTCTGCCCTCTCTTTTCTAAATACTGGTGAAACAGGAGACGTATCACGTGTGTTCCTTGTGGGTGGAAAGTTCTAGAAGCCTGTGTGTAAGTATGTGTGTATGTGTGTGTATGGTCACTAAGGCTTTGTTCACCGGTGGATTGCTGACAACTAACTGCATCATCTCCTTACTGGCTACTCTGTCGTCAGCTTTCCTCAGTGTAATTTGCAAGCTCATTTCCCATTCCCAGGCTCGCATAGAGCTGTCTATCTATCTATTTATCTATCTATCTATTATGATTTGTAACTATAATATGGAGTTCCAATACAATTACATAGGGTACTCTTCCACGACCCAGTTGTAGGGGTGGAAGGGAACTTATCCCTCCCCCAGGATCTACGCCCATGGGAGGCAGCAAGAGTAACAAATAGCATATGTGACATGATTCAATGGAATGAATCAGATTTGTGAAGTAACTATGTATCCTGAGTGTCAAAAATGTCCGATATGTATTTGTTGTCGAAATGCAACAGCCAGGCTGAGGAAAGGAAAGCTCTGGTTGTGAATTTCTTTCCACACACGCCCGCCATGTCGGAAAGTGGGGTGTGGGGCTGGGGCGTTATTGTGCTGTGTTTTCCAATAGCGTTATCAAAGGCAGCCGGAGGGAGGCAACTTCTATCACTACTCGTGCCTTCAGCTCTATTTTCGGATCCTCACAACTGTCACCTTCTTCCCCTTGGCTGTTACAACCATCATTTCCACATTTAGTTACTTTCGATCAATGCCTGTTCATTAGTACCTTTACCTTTCCCTTTTTCAACTGGCCCTCCTGCACACTCAAGTGATGATGTAATGGATGCCGTTTGCTGCTGTTAGTTTCTGACGTGTGTTTTTATTTTATATTGACGTGAATTGTTCGAATGGGAATAACTAGGATCACATATGGTAGTTATATGCTCTGAAAGCTCAGCGGTTTCAACCCAGCTAATCGCCTCCTGGAAACGGGGATCAAGTCGAGTCAAACCCTTTGTACATTATGAAAAAAAAAAAAAAATCCATTTATGGATATAATTCATCGTTAACAATCTGCGATTTTGTGATAACTGGAATGTATTTTTTCAAAATATTATCATCTTTCATGCTTCGTTATTCTTCCCATCATTTTATCACTTGTGCTTTTTTTCCCGTGTTCATTCTACTTCCATCGCCATTGCATCCATAAACAAATCGCACTTTCCAGCACTTTCGTAAGCTTCCCATTTTTATTTCATATTCTTGGCATCATCATCTTTCAGTAATTTTCTCCCACCTCTTATGGCGTTCCTTTTTTCCATGATTTCTTTGAATTGTTCAAATCGTCATTTTTACTGCTATTTCATCGCTCTTATTATTGTGTTTTGTTATCCATTTTCATTCCAAATCGGCAGGTACCCGTCAAGGCATATTTAGTAATCCCAGGGACCATTTGATATTGAGGAAAATCTTCATTAGCGCGGTGAATCGAACTCCGGTCCTCTGGATTAGTAGACAGTGACTTTAGCCACGACCACCTCATTCATAGCGACACCATGTTGAGATTATTAAAGTGCAATGTGAATACAAAAAATCGCAGAGAAAGAGGTGGCACAAAGTCTCCTTTGTCGACCGAGTACTGCTCAGTAACTCTGTTACATCAAACTCTTCCACCATTTTGTCCTTTTCACATCGCCTGGCATCTCCTTCATTAGAGTGTAAGTGTGCCCTCACACTTTGTCTCGCAACATTTCTTTAATCACTGTAGCCAAAGAAACGACTTTTTCGGTATATTTTTGCTGCTGCCAGGTGACTTACCAAAGCTCAAAAAAGATCACTCGTCGGTGAAGTTCATAAACGCCATATATAACCCCTTCAGTTTGAAAGTCTCTTCTTGGCTGTACAAAATCGCTTCCTATTGGCAAGACATGAGACAAAGGTGCTGTACGTCACCGTAGCAATGTAGTTGCTTCAAGCATTACTCGTATTTCCAAATCCTGCCACAGTTATTTCCTTCTCACGTTACCTTTTCATTCGAGTTATAATTTTGTTCGCTCATTTCGTCCCTTGACTCGATTATAATCTGTCTGGTTCTCACCTTCTCCGCTTTTCTCAAAATTCTTTTTTTTTTTTTTACCACCTCACTTCCTCCGTGCAGGGTCTTCATTCTTGTAGCATTTCTCTCTCTCTCTCTCTCTCTCTCTCAAGTTTCTCAAACAATTTTTTCTCACAACCTGCTTCTTTTCATTCCTGTCTGACTTCCCACTTTGTCATTCTTTTCCTTTGACTTCTTCAGTTCCTCAGATTCTCTATCCATTCAAATATTCTTGTCCTTTTCATAGAGTTTTAATCCACCAGCTTTGTAAATTTCTTTCTTCTCTCCTATTCGTCTCTCTGCCTATTATTTTTTGCAACACTTCCATCAGGTTTACTTCATTTGTTTTCATTTCTCCGTCACTTTCTCCTTCCTGATTTTCTTTCCATTTAATTTCTTTCTTTCCTTCTTCCACGCCTCAACCTTCGCCATACTTCCTTCAAGCCTGCCAGAGTTCTCTTTTGTTTCCTATCTCCTTCCCTTTATTCTCAATGTTCTTTTTCCAAACAGTTTTTTTCCTAGTTTACTTTCTTTTAACCTGTTTTTGCCTTTGTTTTTCTTGCCTGTCTCTCTTCATGTATTCATTTCCCTTTCATTTCCTCTCCTCCCAGCTTCCTCTCTTTTCAGCTTTTCTCTTGCTCTTCGTTTTATTATTATATTCCCTTGCTTTCGTCCCATTTTCCTGTAGGATCTTTTAGGAATATCAGGTCAGTATTACTAATTCTCGGCTGAATAAAATCGTCGAGCGTTCGCAAGATTAGGATGTCAGAGTTGAATCGACATTGAATGGCATCAGTAGTAATACTCCCAGGCTGCTGTCACTCACTCTCAACAGACTCGTCTAGTGTTAGCTGGGATGGAATACTTGACTTTTCCTGACCATGAAGGAGTTAGTGCTATCTGTATAAACACTGAGCATCTTATGACTTATTCTTAGCAGAATAGAATTCTGACTTTCGTCTCTCAGTTAACTAATATAGTCTGGCGGTAACCAGACAAGACTACTAGAGTTGTTCTGGTCTTCAGAGGGTTAACTAGATCTCTATTTTTTTTTCTTTCTTTAGATCCTTCCTGCCATGGCAGTAATTTTTCTTTTGCAATTTCTTTTCATCGACAGTACTGTGTCCCTTCCACAGTTTGACTCCCCCTTATCCTGTTCACCCAGCAGTACAGTGGCCTGCGTGTAACATCGACCATTACGGGCCATGTTCTTGGGGAAGACTGAGACATAAAATTATTGCTGGCCTTATTGACCCTCGTGTACTAATCCTAAACCTTCTTCTTCCATCCATTTTTTTAAAGTTCTTTTTCTTTTATCATTCTTTCTAAATATTATTATTATTCTTTTTTTTTTTTTTACCTGTCTTTCCTCCTGACCATATTTTCAAGACCCCTTCATTCTCAGTATTACATTTCCATCTTCCTTAGTAATATTCTTCTATACTGAACATATACTTTTCGCTTTCTCCTTCCCACATGGTTAAGTCTTATAATTTTCTTCCCTTTCTGACTTCTTCGTTTCCTTCTAACCTCTAATCTTCTTAATAACTAGAAGTAATGAATATATTCTAGTTCATTTATATTTAAAAAAAAACAATAATGTTCCGTAATGTAGCTGTTTTATGGTTTTCTAAACACGAAGCCATTTTTACTTAAAAATGTGATGTGTTCTAGACACTAAGCGAGTGGTAGATGATAATTTGATATAAACTATGCAAGAGGTGAACTGAGATAAATGCTGATGACAACACACGTACAATCTCGGTCAGTAAAGTCGATTAAGTTTACAGTCGAATATTATGAAACCGTCAGATAATATTCTGAGAAGTTTTTGCATACGAAGATTCCATCGCTGGGTTTCGACTGCTATTGTTTACACTCTCGTTATTTTTCATGAGGAAATGGATGGATATTAACGTTGGTAACTGCAACAGCCTGTTATTTTACAACACAGATATTAGGTTACGAGTAGGGCACACACGTCTGTGCTTTTCCTTACAATTGATGACAAGAGAACTTGTAGGCTACTAACGAGTATATGTAACTACTTAATTACACTGCACGAACCATTATATTAGAGTATCATGTTAAGCACACAATAAAAAGACATGTGATCAGTAAGCCTCCTTCTTCCTCTTGGTGCCTTAAGACGGGTCCTCGACCATTATTTGAAACACTGCTCCAAACATGCTATCAACATGCTAGAATCTTGTTCTTTTTTTTTTTATTGCAAGGAGGAAGGAACCAAACCAGGACCCCGCAAACCGTTCCTTAAAAAAAAAAAAAAAAAAAAAAAAAAGAGGGAGCCAAATTCAAGATCCATTCATGTCGAGATGCCTTGACACTGAGTTTGAAAGTCTAGAGATCATAGGAAGTAGAATATACAGATAGAGGGAGACAATTCCACAGTTGACATGTTGCAGAAATAATGGACTGGAAGAAACGGTTAACTCATGCATTTGAGAGCTGGACAGAAAAGAGACGAGAGTTTGTTGCTAGACGGGTGCTACGCGCCCGTCGTAGAGGTGGAGGGCTGCACGCAGACAGCTCAGAGGAGCAGTGACAATTGAAGCAGCAATAGAAAAGAGCTAAATATGCAACAGTGCAGCGAAGAGACAGAGATTGAAGGGAGCCAGTAAGAGGACGAGATAATGAGATGAAAAACCTTTAACTCCACACTATTGTTGCTGAACATGCTGCAAACATGTCCGTGGCAATGTTCGATGACAAAGTTCGTGGCAATGGCTTCAGAATTGTTTGAGACTGCCATGCAGTTCACACGGACACGTGTCAATAGCAGTTCTTCCCTTTATGTTTGCAGGCGAGGATCTACTGCCCGCTGCGGCTACCGCACGGTGGAAGTGATACAGTTCCATTATTAATGCGGCACCTGGACTTTGGCCCCCTCCATGAGGATAGGGTGATCTTCTTTCATCATCTGTAGTACTCAGTTGAGCAGTTAGATAGCTGCATGTATGCTCGGTGCAGGAAAAGACCACACGCTATGGACATATCCGTGACAATGGAGTTTTATCTATGCACTTGATTTTTTTTTAACAGTGTTTCAAATACGTTCCAAGAGCATATCGAGGATGTGTGTCCGTTCCCTTTAAGATTCAGGCCTATTGGTGTAAGACAGATCTGTCACTGCGACTGATTTTTGAAACCACAAGATCACTAGAGGCATACAAAATGACACAGAGGATAACATGACCATATTTGATGTACCACAGTTTGTGTTCTGCCTCGACCTACTTTACTGCATATGCAATATTGACTACAACATTAAAAAGTTCTTTGATGTGATTTACTTCTTTACTGCCATTTCATCATTTTATTTTATGTTATTTATGTGTTTATTTATTTGTTTTTTAGATTTTGTGACAGCCAGACAGTTTTAAGCACCTTATGTCTCTTTTCGAAATCAAGGGCGTATATGGAGCCATAATTAACCTTTTCACTACTAGAAATAACTCATGATCTGAACAAAGTAATTTGGTGGCAGTAAGAATACAGTGACATTGGGCAGAATGCTTGTCCTTCGTGTAATCAGGTTATAAGTATCAACACTTCAAAGTGTGGAATGTGTTCGAGTGAGCACGCATGATAAAGTGGGTTTAGTTTTTCAACGATCTGCATGTATGTTATAGCTTTAATAATTTTTTTGATTGCCTGGATCTAGTGCTCAGTTTCAAAGATATGACTGGAAAATGTAACAAAACTTGTTCATAAGCTTTCCAACAATGTGCACAGATCTGCTTTTGCTTAAGTAGTCTCTGAAGTATCCAGGTGTACTCGTTGTGCACTGCCACCACAGACAGTCTTGTGCCAAAGCATTATTGCTTCCATGAGTAAGGTATAGAAACTTCTTTGATGTGATTACTTCTTGCTCTCGAAGTATTCTATTCGTGCTACAGTTAGATTATTTTCTTCACGTAAGGGCAATCATTCACAGTAAAAAGGTTAACCCACCGCATCCCAGCAGATTTTTTTACTGATGACCCCAATCCCAGTAAATTTTTAATTTTTTTTTTGTGGCTCAAACCTCAGCTTTTTATGAGAAACATCGAAAATTCAGAGAGAAATTGCTCACCTGAGTCTAGAAGTGGTTTAAACAGGTGACCTTCCCCTTATCTGGTAATGTCTTCTATCGAGCCATGCTCCAGAGAAGGCATTTTCTATGAGAGGGTTAACTATTCCAAACCACTCATTCTCCTGTGACTCATTCTCAGCAGAATATGATAAAATGGCCCATCTGAAACAGAATACTGGAGTTGTCCGGAGGATGAGAGAGTTAATGGTGACAATAGTATCATCACGCTCCTGATTCAAGATCAGTTGAAGAAACAATCTGGCATTAGGTGGAACAGAATACTAGGGACGTTCCCACAAAGATGGGGTTACTGGTTATAAGAGAAACACTCCCGGGTTCCTTGTATTCAGTCTGAATACACAATGGTAAGTGTTCGGAGGAGCAGGCGTGCTTGTTGCTCTTAACTATAGGAGGCTTTTGTCTTGAGCTTATCTTCACTACTAGGGTGCTCCCATAAGATGAATAAAATAGTGTGGAGGTGACACTGGCGTTGATTTCGTCTGATTACCTTGGAGGGGAGGGGGCTTTTGAGACAGAGTTTTTAAATGTTCTCGCCCACCTCCAAGGGATGTGAACTGATACAGCTGCTGGTACATATTTTATTAAACAGAGAAAATGTTTAATTAGTCAGCACGAGAACAAAATAAAACAATGTCTTTACATACAGACAAATCAGGCTTCACTGCAGCATAACACTTGCTCTCGTTTTTGGCCTGGTATATTGGTTCAACCTATATTCAAGTTCATAATACTGTTTGAGTTTCAGTTTTCCTATTTATGAAATAAATGGACATTCAATGTAAAAATTATAAGTATTTTGAGGGTTGTAGAAGGCTTAACATTATATTTATTCTGGATTACGTGAAATGTAGGAGAGGATGATTATGTCTTAAAAGACTTTGTAACTCCTTTGTGGTTACTTGTAGTTGAGTTATATATATATTAGACTTGTGGACGAGCGGTTGTTATACTTGAGTAGCTTGTAAGTAGTTAATCTTCTTTCCCATTTGTCATGTAGTGACAGGAGAAGTAAAGAATAGTATGGGACTATTTTTATTTGTCTTGGAAATATTAACAAGTCTCTCACACAGAGCGGAGTAATAAGTAGAGTCCCGCTAGCTATCTCTCTATCTCGCTCTTTCTGTCTCTCTCTCTCAAGTTGCTAAGCCCTTCTCCCTGCGACCTGTCTGTTGTAAGGCTAGCTTCTTTCTGCCCCCTCTTTTCTAAATTCTGGTGAAACAGGAGACGTATCACGTGTGTTCCTTGTGGGTGGAAAGTTCTAGAAGCCTGTGTGTATGTGTGTGTGTGTGTTTGTATGGTCACTAAGGCTTTGTTCACCGGTGGATTGCTGACAACTAACTGCATCATCTCCTTACTGGCCACTCTGTCGTCAGCTTTCCTCAGTGTAATTTGCAAGCTCATTTCCCATTCCCAGGCTCGCATAGAGCTGTCTATCTATCTATTTATCTATCTATCTATTATGATTTGTAACTATAATATGGAGTTCCAATACATTGCTCGGTCACGGGAAAATGGTGTACCATCGACAGTTAATAGTCCTAACATATTAATACACACTATATACACATTATAATGAACTTATAAGCTAATTAAGTGAAATACATAATATTGTAAGAGTAACATAATTGTATGAATATTGTATACATATAATATTCATAGTAAATAGCAATTATTCAGTAATATTACATTTTAAACAAGTTGTATACATATTTGAATAAATGCATTAAAAGTAAATTATTTAACTGTAATACAGTATGTACTTGGGTTATTGTAGTGAAATGCATAATTGTATTGGCCTTATAACTGTAGTTACATTTTGTTAATGCAACTGTTACATAAGTGTCTTGGCCTTATATTTGTAGTTAAAGTTACATAAAAGTTACATCTTGTTAACGCAACTGTTAATTGGCAAAGTGTAACATAATGCAATTGTTTGTCGTTACATAATTGTTACATATCGTTTGTAGTTACATAATTGTAGTTAAAGTTACATAAAAGTTACATCTTGTTAATGCAACTGTTACATAAATGGTACATATTGTTTGTAGTTACATAATTGTAGCAAGTGTAACATAATGCAATCGTTTGTCGTTACATAATTGTTACATATCGTTTGTAGTTACATAATTGTAATAAGTGTAACATAATGCAATCGTTTGTCGTTACATAATTATAATATGGAGTTACATAATTGTTACATATCGTTTGTAGTTACATAATTGTAGCAAGTGTAACATAATGCAATCGTTTGTAGTTACATAACTGTAATAATTGCAGTCCTGACATATGAATCCGGTCATGCTGCGGTCGATGATAGTGATGATGTGTCATGCCACTTGCTTGTGGAGACAACAATTTGCTTTTTTGTTTGTAGTTTATGTGGTATTTTGACATATGTAGTAACACTTACACTTATTTTCATTTGTTTGTTATGTGATCTTACACTATTTCCCTTTTTTCTTTCTTACTTTTCTTTCTTTCTTTCTTTTTTGTTTTTTTTTGTATGTATTGATTTTCTATAGTTTGTTTTCATTCGCTTGTGTACGCTTTTCCTATGTTGTTCATGGTTGCATAATTACTGGCTAATTTCCTTGGGATACTTTTTTAAAGTTTAGTTTATATTGTACAGGTAATACTGAAAATGATATTATATAGTCCCATATTTTGTTATTTTATATATATATATATATATATATATATATATATATATATATATATATATATATATATATATACATATATACAGTATTAACTATATACACTGACTTGTTGTTCACTTGTACCTATCGTGGGTAATATGTGTGTCAGCACTGTGTGGAAATCATTGCTTCACGATTGTGTTGAAGATGTTCACTCTTGCTAACGTCATTTGTGTTGGCCTTTTTTTTTTTTCTCTAGTTTACCTTGTAACTTAATTTATATGTTTCCACTAGGTAGCTTTAATTAATAAATGTTGAATACAGTTCTTTTGATCACTCACTGAGTAACTGTGATGGTATATTTTCTTTATTCCTTTGTAGATGTAATAATGTATAGTTGTATGTATGAAACACGTATTTTATGTAGGTATAAATGGTAACACTCGTTGGTAGTAAATAAATATTATAATAAAGGAATGAATATATACAGTGTAGAATATTTACTGTTGGTGATTATTTAGTGTTTGAGTTATGCAGTTAACTGAAGTATGTGTATTTAAGCTGTAACTATACAGCACGTTTTATATGTTTGTGCAGAAGCATATTGTCTATCACTGTGTAACGTATAAATAAAGTAACTATGTAACTCACTAATTTTTACCGTGGTGGGAATGGTGTGACTGGTGGTGCAGGTGGTGTGTTGACCGACGTGGCGTCTTTTCAGCAAGCACGCATGATGACGTCGACTTCCCACACTGGTAGCTGTGGTGAGTGAATGAGTAGTGATGAGTAACTTGAGTGAAGATGAGTGAGTAAGATGAGTTGTGAATATGGACTTGGTATTTGCTTCGTCGTCTTGACCTCTTCACACCTGCGTAAGCGTGGAGGTTGGGTGGATGTAGCAGAGAGAGAAGGGTGAGGTCTGGTGGTTATGAGTTGTTTCTCATTCTTCGTTTGTTTGTTCCGTTTTTCTATGTCAATGTTTTCTCGGTCCTTTTCTCTTGTGATTTATTCGTTGTAGGCTGAAGACTGCCGCTACTTGTAGGTGCGTGTAGAAGATTATACAGACGACTCGTAGAGTTGTTACTTGTATGATTGTAGATGGTTGTAGTTCGTTGGTTCGTCGTAGAAATTTCAAGATTGTTTGTATCAATATATTGTTAAACTACTTGCAAGGCATCCTGTGATCACTTCTAAATCAGCATGATGATCGTGGAGACGGAGGGGGCTGGTTGGAGAGAATTGTCAGGAGGTGGTTGTGTTGTTGGTTATGAGAGGTATTTTTTTTTGTTTTCAATCTTGATATTTTGTAGGAATTCACTGTTCATTCGTAGATGAGGTTCGTATACGTTCGCTGCTACCAAATGTCATAAAAGACTTTGTAACTCCTTTGTGGTTACTTGTAGTTGAGTTATATATATATTAGACTTGTGGACGAGCGGTTGTTATACTTGAGTAGCTTGTAAGTAGTTAATCTTCTTTCCCATTTGTCATGTAGTGACAGGAGAAGTAAAGAATAGTATGGGACTATTTTTATTTGTCTTGGAAATATTAACAAGTCTCTCACACAGAGCTGAGTAATAAGTAGAGTCCCGCTAGCTATCTCTCTGTCTCGCTCTCTCTGTCTCTCTCTCAAGTTGCTAAGCCCTTCTCCCTGCGACCTGTCTGTTGTAAGGCTAGCTTCTTTCTGCCCTCTCTTTTCTAAATACTGGTGAAACAGGAGACGTATCACGTGTGTTCCTTGTGGGTGGAAAGTTCTAGAAGCCTGTGTGTAAGTATGTGTGTATGTGTGTGTGTATGGTCACTAAGGCTTTGTTCACCGGTGGATTGCTGACAACTAACTGCATCATCTCCTTACTGGCTACTCTGTCGTCAGCTTTCCTCAGTGTAATTTGCAAGCTCATTTCTCATTCCCAGGCTCGCATAGAGCTGTCTATCTATCTATTTATCTATCTATCTATTATGATTTGTAACTATAATATGGAGTTCCAATACAATTACATAGGGTACTCTTCCACGACCCAGTTGTAGGGGTGGAAGGGAACTTAAACCCTCCCCCAGGATCTACGCCCATGGGAGGCAGCAAGAGTAACAAATAGCATATGTGACATGATTCAATGGAATGAATCAGATTTGTGAAGTAACTATGTATCCTGAGTGTCAAAAATGTCCGATATGTATTTGTTGTCGAAATGCAACAGCCAGGCTGAGGAAAGGAAAGCTCTGGTTGTGAATTTCTTTCCACACACGCCCGCCATGTCGGAAAGTGGGGTGTGGGGCTGGGGCGTTATTGTGCTGTGTTTTCCAATAGCGTTATCAAAGGCAGCCGGAGGGAGGCAACTTCTATCACTACTCGTGCCTTCAGCTCTATTTTCGGATCCTCACAACTGTCACCTTCTTCCCCTTGGCTGTTACAACCATCATTTCCACATTTAGTTACTTTCGATCAATGCCTGTTCATTAGTACCTTTACCTTTCCCTTTTTCAACTGGCCCTCCTGCACACTCAAGTGATGATGTAATGGATGCCATTTGCTGCTGTTAGTTTCTGACGTGTGTTTTTATTTTATATTGACGTGAATTGTTCGAATGGGAATAACTAGGATCACATATGGTAGTAATATGCTCTGAAAGCTCAGCGGTTTCAACCCAGCTAATCGCCTCCTCGAAACGGGGATCAAGTCGAGTCAAACCCTTTGTACATTATGAAAAAAAAAAAATCCATTTATGGATATAATTCATCCTTAACAATCTGCGATTTTGTGATAACTGGAATGTATTTTTTCATATTATTATCATCTTTCAAGCTTCGTTATTCTTCCCATCATTTTATCACTTGTGCCTTTTTTTTTCCCGTGTTCATTCTACTTCCATCGCCATTGCATCCATAAACAAATCGCACTTTCCAGTGCCTTCGTAAGCTTCCCATTTTTATTTCATATTCTTGGCATCATCATCTTTCAGTAATTTTCTCCCACCTCTTATGGCGTTCCTTTTTTCCATGATTTCTTTGAATTGTTCAAATCGTAATTTTTACTGCTATTTCATCGCTCTTATTATTGTGTTTCGTTATCCATTTTCATTCCAAATCGGCAGGTACCCGTCAAGGCATATTTAGTAACCCCAGGGACCATTTGAGATTGAGGAAAATCTTCATTAGCGCGGTGAATCGAACTCCGGTCCTCTGGATTAGTAGACAGTGACTTTAGTCACAACCACCTCATTGATAGCGACACCATGTTGAGATTATTAAAGTGCAATGTGAATACAAAAAATCGCAGAGAAAGAGGTGGCACAAAGTCTCCTTTGTCGACTGAATACTGCTCAGTAACTCTGTTACATCAAACTCTTCCACCATTTTGTCCTTTTCACATCGCCTGGCATCTCCTTCATTAGAGTATAAGTGTGCTCTCACACTTTGTCTCGCAACACTTCTTTAATCGCTGTAGCCAAAAAAACGACTTTTTCGGTATATTTTTGCTGCTGCCAGGTGACTCACCAAAGCTCAGAAAAGATCACTCGTCGGTGAAGTTCATAAACGCCATATATAACCCCTTCAGTTTGAAAGTCTCTTCTTGGCTGTACAAAATCGCTTCCTATTGGCAAGACATGAGACAAAGGTGCTGTACGTCACCGTAGCAATGTAGTTGCTTCAAGCATTACTTGTATTTCCAAATCCTGCCACAGTTATTTCCTTCTCACGTTACCTTTTCATTCGAGTTATAATTTTGTTCGCTCATTTCGTCCCTTGACTCGATTATAATCTGACTGGTTCTCACCTTCTCCACTTTTCTCAAAATTCTTTTTTTTTTTTTTACCACCTCACTTCCTCCGTGCAGGGTCTTCATTCTTGTAGCATTTCTCTCTCTCTCTCTCTCTCTCTCTCTCTCTCTCTCTCTCTCTCTCTCTCAAGTTTCTCAAACAATTTTTTCTCACAACCTGCTTCTTTTCATTCCTGTCTGACTTCCCATATTGTCATTCTTTTCCTTTGACTTCTTCAGTTCCTCAGATTCTCTATCCATTCAAATATTCTTGTCATTTTCATAGAGTTTTAATCCACCAGCTTTGTAAATTTCTTTCTTTCTTCTCTCCTGTTCGTCTCTCTGCCTATTATTTTTTGCAACACTTCCATCAGGTTTACTTCATTTGTTTTCATTTCTCCGTCACTTTTTCCTTCCTGATTTTCTTTCCATTTAATTTCTTTCTTTCCTTCTTCCACGCCTCAACCTTCGCCATACTTCCTTCAAGCCTGCCAGAGTTCTCTTTTGTTTCCTATCTCCTTCCCTTTATTCTCAATGTTCTTTTTCCAAACAGTTTTTTTCCTAGTTTACTTTCTTTTAACCTGTTTTTGCCTTTGTTTTTCTTGCCTGTCTCTCTTCATGTATTCATTTCCCTTTCATTTCCTCTCCTCCCAGCTTCCTCTCTTTTCAGCTTTTACTCTTCGTTTTATTATTATATTCCCTTGCTTTCGTCCCATTTTCCTGTAGGATCATTTAGGAATATCAGGTCAGTATTACTAATTCTCGGCTGAATAAAATTGTCGAGCGTTAGCAAGATTACGATGTCAGAGTTGTATCGACATTGAATGGGATCAGTAGTAATACTCCCAGGCTGCTGTCACTCACTCTCAACAGACTCGTCTAGTGTTAGCTGGGATGGAATACTTGACTTGTCCTGACCATGAAGGAGTTAGTGCTATCTGTATAAACACTGAGCATCTTATGACTTACTCTAAGCAGAATAGAACTGTCTGACTTTCGTCACTCAGTTAACTAATATAGTCTGGCGGTAACCAGACAAGACTACTAGAGTTGTTCTGGTCTTCAGAGGGTTAACTAGATCTCTATTTTTTTTTTTGTTTCATTAGATCCTTCCTGCCATGGCAGTCATTTTTCTTTTGCAATATCTTTTCATCGACAGTACTGTGTCCCTTCCACAGTTTGACTCTCCCTTATCCTGTTCACCCAGCAGTACAGTGGCCTGCGTGTAACATCGACCATTACGGGCCATGTTCTTGGGGAAGACTGAGACATAAAATTATTGCTGGCCTTATTGACCCTCGTGTACTAATCCTAAGCCTTTCTTCCATCCATTTTTTTAAAGTTCTTTTTCTTTGATCATTCATTCTAATTCTTATTATTCTTTTTTTTTTTAACCTGTCTTTCCTCCTGACCATATTTTCAAGACCCTTTCATTCTCAGTATTACATCTCCATCTTCCTTAGTAATATTCTTCTATACTGAACATATCATACTTTTTGCTTTCTCCTTCCCACATGTTTAAGTCTTATAATTTTCTTCCCTTTCTGACTTCTTCGTTTCCTTCTAACCTCTAATCTTCTTAATAACTAGAAGTAATGAATATATTCTAGTTCATTTATATTAAAAAAAACAATAATGTTCCGTAATGTAGCTGTTTTATGCTTTTCTAAACACGAAGCCATTTTTACTTAAAAATGTGATGTGTTCTAGACACAAAGCGAGTGGTAGATGATAATTTGATATAAACTATGCAAGAGGTGAACTGAGATAAATGCTGATGACAACACACGTACAAACTCGGTCAGTAACGTCGATTAAGTTTACAGTCGAATATTATGAAACTGTCAGATAATATTCTGACAAGTTTTTGCACACGAAGATTCCATCGCTGGGTTTCGACTGCCATTGTTTACACTCTCGTTATTTTTCATGAGGAAGTGGATGGATATTAACGTTGGTACCTGCACCAGCCTGTTATTTTACAACACAGATATTAGGTTACGAGTAGGACACACACGTCTGTGCTTTTCCTTACAACTGATGACAAGAGAACTTGTAGGCTACTAACGAGTATATGTAACTACTTAATTACACTGCACGAACCATTATATTAGAGTATCATGTTAAGCACACAATAAAAAGACATGTGATCAGTAAGCCTCCTTCTTCCTCTTGGTGCCTTAACACGGGTGCCTCGACCATTATTTGAAACACTGCTCCAAACACGCTATCAACATGCTAGAATCTTGTTCTTTTTTTTTTATTGCAAGGAAGAAGGAACCAAAGACCAGGACCCCGCAAACCGTTCCTTAAAAAAAAAAAAAAAAAAAAAAAAAAAGAGGGAGCCAAATTCAAGATCCATTCATGTCGAGATGCCTTGACACTGCGTTTGAAAGTCTGGAGATCATAGGAAGTAGGATATACAGAAAGAGGGAGACAGTTCCACAGTTGACCTGTTGCTGAAATAATGGACTGGAAGTAACGGTTAACTCATGCATTTGAGAGCTGGACAGAAAAGAGATGAGAGTTTGTTGCTAGACGAGTGCTAGCGCCCGTCGTAGAGGTGGAGGGCTGCAAGCAGACAGCTCAGAGGAGCAGTGACAATTGAAGCAGCGATAGAAAAGGGCTAAATATGCAACAGTGCAGCGAAGAGACAGAGGTTGAAGGGAGCCAGTAAGAGGAGGAGATAATGAGACGAAAAGCCTTTAACTCCACACTATTGTTGCTGAACATGCTGCAAACATGTCCGTGGCAATGTTCGATGACAAAGTTCGTGGCAATGGCTTCAGAAATGTTTGAGACTGCCATGCAGTTCACACGGACACGTGTCAATAGCAGTGCTTCCCTTTATGTTTGCAGGCGAGGATCTACTGCCCGCTGCGGCTATCACACGGTGGAAGTGATACAGTTCCATTATTAATGCGGCACCTGGACTTTGGCCCCCTCCATGAGGATAGGGTGATCTCCTTTCATCATCTGTAGTACTCAGTTGAGCAGTTGGATAGCTGTATGTATGCTCGGTACAGGAAAAGACCACACGCTATGGACATATCCGTGACAATGGAGCTTTATCTATGCACTTGATTTTTTTGTTTAACAGTGTTTCAAATACGTTCCAAGAGCATATCGAGGATGTGTGTCCGTTCCCTTTAAGATTCAGGCCTACTGGGGTAAGACAGCTCCGTCACTGCGACTGATTTTTTAAACCACAAGATCACTAGAGGCATACAAAATGACACAGAGGATAACATGACCATGTTTGATGTAACACAGTTTGTGTTCTGCCTCGACCTACTTTACTGTATATGCAACATTGAGTACAACATTAAAAAGTTCTTTGATGTGATTTACTTCTTTACTGCCATTTCATCATTTTATTTTATGTTATTTATGTGTTTATTTATTTGTTTTTTAGATTTTGTTACAGCCAGACAGTTTTAAGCACCTTATGTCTCTTTTCGAAATCAAGGGCGTATATGGAGCCATAATTAATCTTTTCACTACTAGAAATAACTCAAGATCTGAACAAAGGAATTTGGTGGCAGCAAGATTACAGTGACATTGGGCAGAATGCATGTCCTTCGTGTAATCAGGTTATAAGTATCAACACTTCAAAGTGTGGAATGTGTTCGAGTGAGCACGCTTGATAAAGTGGGTTTAGTTTTTCAGCGATCTGCATGTATTATAACGTTATAGCTTTAATAATTTTTTTGATTGCCTGGATCTAGTGCTCAGTTTCAAAGATATTACTGGAAAATGTAACAAAACTTGTTCATAAGCTTTCCAACAATGTGCACAGATCTGCTTTTGCTTAAGTAGTTTCTGAAGTATCCAGGTGTTCTCGTTGTGCACTGCCACCACAGACAGTCTTGTGCCAAAGCACTTCTTGCTCTCGAAGTATTCTATTCGTGCTACAGTTAGATTATTTTCTTCACTTAAGGGCAATCATTCACAGTAAAAAGGTTAACCCACCGCATCCCAGCAGATTTTTTTACTGATGACCCCAATCCCAGTAAATTTTTGAATTTTTTTTTGTGGCTCAAACCTCAGCTTTTTATGAGAAACATCGAAAATTCAGAGAGAAATTGCTCACCTGAGTCTAGAAGTGGTTTAAACAGGTGACCTTCCCCTTACCTGGTAATGTCTTCTATCGGGCCATGCTCCAGAGAAGGCATTTGCTATGAGAGGGTTAACTATTCCAAACCACTCAGAATAGGTAGATATTTTTTTTATGTGGTACGAATTTATATGTAGCACAGGAGTATATTGGTTTTCACACAGTAGGCGACATAAGCGTTGTTTCACTCACCAAGCACATCAATATACCACACCTTCCTTGGTGACATTACCTCCTCACCATTTCAGCTCGTTTCTTCCTCTAGAGCCATGTAAACTTTGTCCTCCATATTGTCATCGATTGGGGAATCACTCTCGCCTCTAATTTCATACCGTAGCGCAACATATCTTTACTGGCCAGGTCACTCACAATAGGTGAGTTGCCGAGAGAATGGTGTGCAGGGGAAGGAGGTCACGCAGGGTAAGGCATTGTCCCCACCTGGCCTTGGGTAGAGGAAGGTGTCCTGCGTATACGTGCAAAAAATCACACGCGGAATTTGAAAAATGTGCAATTGATGGACCTCGCAATTGCAAAACATATGGGTAAGTCATCGGGTGTCACCATGACAAAACTTGGAGACGTACCCATACATTAACAGGACATGGCGGGTTAAAAATACTCTCTATAAACTCCTGTACTGAGAGTGTTTATTTTATTATTTCTCTTCTTTCTATGCCTAGAAAATTTTACTGCATACAGGAGATCAGCCATAACATTATTAAAATTAATTCTTTAGTACTACTATGACGTCACTGCTTTGAAATTCGTGTTAGCAATTTCTTCAACTTTTGCGACCCTTCATTCGAAAGAATCAACTTAGGCAATAATACTTAACACCTTCAGTCCATGAACGTAATTTTCATATTTTTGATAGCCCACTGCGATTTTTTATTTTTGTAGGTCTACCAAACAGGAACAGTTTAATGGAGATTGTATGTAACCTCAGGACTTATAATGGCTTCCCCAGTTATATGTAACTGTCAGAAGGTAGCAACAAATATAAATAAATTTACCAATAAAAACAGAGAAGCAAAATGCAAATAAGTAATCAGACAAACAATAAGGAGTTCAGTGAGTGCAACACCCTTGCCCACAAATTGGTCTAAGGACCGAATGTAATATTTTGTTCTGTGATCTTGGTCTTCAACTAACTGCTCTCAATATCTAATTACTTCATTTTTGCCTGACTCTTAACCCTGCCACTAACTTCATTTCAAATTATATCAAGACAGTTAACCTTCTCCTGTGACACTGACCTATTACTTTTTATGTGACCTTGACCTTTGGCTGGTTGTTCTCAAAATCAAATCTTTATAGCATTGCTTTACCTTGAATGTTTTCACAAAGCTCCGCCTAAACAGGATTAACTGTAAGTTAACCTTGACAACTGACCATGACCTCTGACCTTTTGTAATAAAACTGTAGGTCAATTCGTGGCAGATGCTTAACCACTCCACTCAGTTTGACCTAAATCAAATCAAAACTGTTTTAGTTATCTTGTTCGCATAGAAGCACTTGTCAATCTTTGACTTAGCCCTGTCACCTTGACTTGTTATTTGTTCTCAAAATTGAAACCCTTTAATCTTGCCTTACCTTTAAGTCTTTCATCAGGTTTTGGGAAACTCGGATAAAACTATTCAAGATGGCTTTGCTAGGTCAAATATTCGCCTGTCTCAGTTATTTTGATCATGACCTATCGTTCCAAACAACAAGTGGTCAGCCATGTGTTGTCCCTCAACATTTCACCAAGTTTGATTAAAATCGGATGGAGATTGTCTAAATATTTTGTTCATACATATAGACAAACAGACAAACAGACAGATACATACGTCGAACAAAATTTAACACACACACTCGCTTTCTGAGTGTGCATGATAAATGCGTTGTTTTGGTGAAATGAGTGGCAGGGAACGATAACATTTTGAGTCACTTTTTGAGTGACAGGGAACTGTAACTTTCTGAGTGACAGGGAACCATACCTTTGAGTGACAGGGAACTATACTTTCTGAGAGATAGGGAACCATTCCTTTGAGTGACAGGGAACCATAACTTTCTGAGTGACAGGGAACCATAACTTTCTGAGTGACAGGGAACCATAACTTTCTGAGTGACATGGAAGCATACCTTTGAGTGACAGGGAACCATAGCTTTCTGAGTGACAGGGAACCATAACTTTCTGAGTGATAGGGAACTATAACTTTCTGAGTGAGAGGGAACCATAACTTTTTGAATGACAGGGGACCATACCTTTTTGAGTGACAGGGAACCATACCTTTTTGAGTGGACCTTGAAATGTTGTTACCATCAGATGATCCTGTTTTGCTGAGGAGAGACTCGTCGAAATGGTAATACATAATAGTCATTACATAATACTTCCGTTACTATTGTGCTCTCCAGTGCAGACTAAAACCATCCGGTACCTACCTCTATCTATATACCTACTAAGGATTTCAGGGGCAGTGTCCACCTTTTTTTTTTTAATAACGTCTCAGCAAAGCGTCCGACAAGGATTTAACTTTGGCAGTGCATGTTTGAGACCCCGACCTAATTTGTAAAATTATGCTTTTGTACCAAATGTGTATGATTAAGGCATTTATAAGAGTAAATGTAGGGTAAACTTAGCTAAAATCGTCAGAGGCATGTAGCGAGGCTAGCTTCGGTCACGATACAAGCCCCGCCCACAATTCGGAACGTGACGTCGGTGTGACGTAGTAGTAATCACCGACGCAAGTGGCATTTCTATCTTTCTAACCCCCCCCCCCACATACTGTACTTTCTCTCTCTCTCTCTCTCTCTCTCTCTCTCTCTCTGTCTTATCTCCCTCCCACTTCCCCCTCCTCCACTCTACCCACTCTCTTCCGCTTCCTCTTCCTCTTCCACCCCTTCCAGCTGTGCCGGCTCAGGCAGTGATTACTACTCTTCAGAAGTGAATAAGTCATATTGACGTCACAATATGTGTAAGAGGGCGATGCATATACAATGTACTAATAGGGAGTCTGGAGGGATGTACAGTCACTCTTAAAATCTGCCGCAGCTCAGAAATATGAGTAACTCTGAGGCATTGAATCTGAAGCAGCTTACATAAAGACAGAACTGCCACTTGCGTCGGTGATTAATACTACGTCACACCGACGTCACGTTCCGAATTGTGGGCGGGGCTTGTATCGTGACCGAAGCTAGCCTCGCTACATGTCTCTGACGATTTTAGCTAAGTTTACCCTACATTTACTCTTATAAATGCCTTAATCATACACATTTGGTACAAAAGCATAATTTTACAAATTAGGTCGGGGTCTCAAACATGCACTGCCAAAGTTAAATCATTGTCCGACGCTTTGTTGAGACGTTATTTAAAAAAAACAGTTGGACACTGCTCCTGAAATCCTTAGTAGGCTGCTTCCCCCAAGGAAAGAGAGGTAGCCGAGACAGGACGACACACTGCCAATTTACTCATCCATTCAAACACATTCATTCACATCTTAGCCCAAAAGGGGAGAAGGGACAGATCCTAACCGCATCACACACCGCAAGAGTCAACTGCGCAATGGAATCAGTGACATCTGCAGCAGGGCCCGACAGCAGAGCTGGTTTACCCCTGCCACATCATAATAGACCCATCCCCTTACCCACACCTAACCTGACTAGCTGATCAGACCAAATGTGGGAGAATATCCCCCCAGGGCTGCGTCATCGTTTATTCATTCACAGTTTATCTCCATTTATTTCTGTCATGCATAGCCACTCTTTCTTGCTCAACAGACATCCCTCTCGCATCCAGGGCTCTCTTCACACTGTCCATCCATCCTATTCGTGGTCTCCCTCTCAGCCTTACACCTCTCACATCAGATCTAGTTATCTTTTTCACCAATTGCTCATTTTCCATTCTCTCCATATGCCCAAACCATCACAACACCCTCTGCTCAACTCTACCAGCCATCTCCCGAACAACTCCACTTCTCCTTCGCTCTTCATCATTTTGCACTCGATCCATACACGTCACTCCACACATGCTCCTCAGACACCTCATCTCCATTACATTCAAACTTTTCCTCTCTGCTACACCCATATTCCATGTTGCAGCCCCATATAACGCAGTCGGTACCACAACACCCTCAAACAGCCTTCTCTATACATCCATTCTAAGCAAACCTTACCTACTTCATTCATTCTAAACTTCACTTCTGCATCTATTCTTCCATCCACAGCAACATGTGACCCTAAATATTTAAAACACTCTACCTCCTCAAGCACTCACCATTCAAAATCATATTCATCCCCCTACCATCTACCAACCTCGTACACTTCATCACTGTACTCTTATTTTCATTTACTTTCAATTTCCTCCTTTCACACACCCTTCCAAACTCCTCTACCAACTGTCTCAATCTCTCCTCTGAATCAGCCACCAGTGCAGTATCATCTGTAAACAGCAGCTACTTCAGATTCCACTCTCCACCATCAACATTCACCAGACTCAGACTTCCACCTAACACTCTTGCATTCACCTCCCTTACAACACCATCCATATAAATACTAAACAACCAAGGCGACATCACACATCCATGTCGCAGCCCCACTCTCACGGGAAACCAATCACTCACAGCATTCCCCACTCTTACACACGCTCTACTATTTACATAAAAACTTTTCACCCCGTTTAGTAACCTACCATTAAGTCCATACAATCTTAAAACAGTCCACAAAGCCTCCCTATCAGTTCTATCAATCACTTTCTCTAAATCCATGGATGCCCAAAACACATCCTTGCCTTTCGCTAAATACTTTTCACACACTTGTCTCATAGCGAACACCTGATCCACGCATCCCCTCCCTCTCCTAAAGCCACACTGCTCATCACCAATCACTCCCTCTGTACCCTCTCTAACTCTCATAATTAACACTCTACCATACACCTTACCTACAACACTCAAGAGACTTATACCCCTAAAGCTAGTACATTCATAATTATCACCCTTGCCTTTACACAACGGGACCACACAAGCACTTGCCCAGTCAATTGGCACCATACCTTTCACAATGCACACATTCAACAATCTTACAAATCAGTCAACAATAGTCACTCCACCACCCTTCAGGCATTCCACAGCACACCCATCCATACCTGCAGCTTTCCCTGTTTTCATCTCCTTTACTGCCTTCTCCACTTCCTCCTTCGTGATCAAAGAATCATTCAACTCTCCCAACGCATTTATACCACTGCACCCTTCCATCTGCCACAATCTCAACCACCCTTTCCTCCTCTATATTTAACAATCTTTCTAAATACTCTGCCCATCTCTTCCTTACTACATCCATCTCAATTAACATCCTTCCATCTTCTGCTTTTACTCGCTCTTCCTTCCAGACTCTCCCTTTCGCACCTTTTTCGCCTCCTTCCAGAACATTTTCTTATTCTGTTGAAAATTCTCAGTCAGTCACCTACCCCACCTTTCATCTGCTGCCACTTTAGCATCACACACAACCCTTCTCGCCCTATTCCTCTTTTCCTTATACCTCTCATATGACACATCATCCTTCCTCTGCACCCACACTTCATATGCACGTCTCTTCTCAGCCACAGCCATACTTACCTCCTCGCACCACCATTCACTTCCTTTTCTTACACCACCACCCACACGTTCTCACACCTCACACCTCTTCTGCATGCCCCACCACAGCACTCTTAAACAACTGCCATTCCTCCTCCAAACTGCCATTTTCCTGATCCGGTACCAACAAGAATAAAAAAAAAAATATCTTCGAAATTACTTCTTAAACTGTGAAGAAAATAGTACGCATTTTCGACACTACGATGCAACAAAGGCATAAGAGCTTGAAATTTTTTCCCCCAGTTACGTTCCACTTATACTGGTCATAAAGGGCTGTTACGCATCGGTAATGAGCGTGAAGCATACAGCATTGTGTTCCTAGGCTGCGTTTAATGCATTAGATTTAATCCACTATATTCTGTTAGTACCAATAACTGGAGATCAGGGGTTGAGGACTGGTGTGCTGTTTCTGCAGTGCCTTCCAAGGAGTCACATGGCCACGCTCCACACGAAGGACACTTGTTGAAGGTGTTTTCGCGATCATAAAGAGTCAAGATAATATTATGTCAAAATTAAGTGAAGTTAAGATGCAAGATGATGTAAAATCAAACAAACAAAACCAAAATTCAAAGACCTCAAGTTAACATAGTTTTCACTTACAGTTAACGCGATTTCTGACAGTAAATACCTTCGTGTTAAATGATGATAATGATGACGATGATGATATAACTGCAGTTTACCACGTTCTTTATACAGAAATATCGTAAAAAAAATCGCTGGCTTTAGATCTTTCCAGCCAGATTTTTTTTTTTCGCTAGTGATGTAACAGGCACACCAAGAACACAACCAACCACCGTCACCATAGCAACAGTAACTAGATCGAAGGTGCTCAGAAAGAACAAAGACTCCGTCCCGGAATTTGATCTTGTCCCTTGACCTTGGTATTCGAACGATCTGCATCAAAATGGAATCAGTTCTTTCCATCCCAACACACGATCTGTGTGCTAAGTTTGGCACAAATTGGATCAATCATTAATGAGGTATTTAGTTAACGTTGATTCATAGAACAAAGTGGCTTCATTTCACTAGCTAAGCCAACATCATTACAAACAATACCAACAACAAGAGCAGCAGTAACAAGAATAATACAAATACAACAGTAACAGTAAGAACAAAGTGGTGGTTCTTTACAATGCATCAAAGTCGCGTCAACACTTCAAGACATTTGCCCAACAACGATAATATGAGCCAAAAGAGCGGCAAAGACATTGACAAGAACAACAGTGCAAATATCAAGCTGCTCCTTTACTATGTCAAAGCACAGCGTCAAAACTAAATGAGATCTTATTAAACTATTCAACCAACCTGTTTGATGTGGCGCTTCATTAGTTCGGAAAACAACACATGTCCAGGGATTACTGGACATATGTTGGGTTATATGTGAATCTTTTGTGTCAGCCACACTGTTGGTCGAAATTTGCTAGTTCTTGTTCACCCATAAATGCAACCACAGGACCAGGATGGGATTTAAAAATATCGACTGTTGTTGTTGTACATGTGGATATGGAGTTAACGAAAACTGACTGACAACTAATAGTCCTTTGCACTCGTTTTATTCCTTGTGTGTGTGTGTGTGTGTGTGTGTGTGTGTGTGTGTGTGTGTGTGTGTGTGTGTGTGTGTGTGTGTGTGTGTGCTAGTGAAATGGAAAGTGTTCAGTAAGCTTTTGTGAATAAATATGACACACTGGGTTTCGTACCAGTTCCTATAAGAGAGAGAGAGAGAGAGAGAGAGAGAGAGAGAGAGAGAGAGAGAGAGAGAGAGAGAGAGAGAGAGAGAGAGAGAGAGAGAGAGAGAGAGAGAGAGAGAGAGAGAGAGAGAGAGAGAGACTCTAAGGTGTCCTTATTGCAGCTGTGAAATGCTACAATTTTCACCAGGAATACTGCCCACAACAGTGGGTGTTACGTTCAGGTCCCCAGCTGTAGTGCTGAGCGAACTGAGACAAGGGGAAAATAATCGTTACCCAGAGTTTGGTCAGCCAGAGAATCGCATGAGAGTTATCAAAAGACAAGTAGTCTTCGACAGATTTACAGGATCTATGCCAACCCGTTAACCAGGTTTTATAAATAGATTGTATTATTCATGTTTCATCTTTTCACTGATAAGTTACATGCACAGCTTTATAAGCAAGCTTTGGTAGTCTGTGCATCTATGGTTAAAAAAAGTCTGTATATTGTGTGTTTGATATTTTTCTGAACCACGTTTTTATTGTATCATTTATATTTTATGGTAATAAATGCATCATTAGTTGTCTGAATAAAGTAACTTATCTGTTTCCCAGCTTAACTATCTATATACACGTTGGTGATGCTGTGCCTGACTGTTTGCTTTGTTTCTTTGAGCCTTCACGTCCATACATAGTTTTATGCAAGCGTAAAAAGAGGCAACTTTTTTCATGCAGTTGGAGTTACACAAATGAAAGCACTTCCATAAATGTTTGTAGATGGTGGTGGTGGAGGTGGTGGTAACACAAACATGGTGATGATGGTGGTGGTGGTGGTAACACAAACATTGTGATGGTGGTGGTGACACAACATGGTGACAGTGGTTATGGTGGTGATATGTTTCTTGTTGGCATAGGAAACTTTGAAGGAGTTTTTCTGTGGCTATATATTTTTGCATATTACTCTGTACCTACCTCGATACAGCAACGACGGCTTTAAATTCATCTTAACATCAGACATCTTTACTCAGCCTTGGAGAGACAGCCTTCATATTCGTTAGACACAGCCCTCCCATTACACAGTGATTTATATTGCACATTACGCATTAATTTCCTATATACGTTGGCGTCCTATTCTTATTTTTCGTACCGTAAATGCGTAGTGGTGGTAGTTATAGTATTGCTATTGAAATGAGACATTGACACGTTTCATTAGCGATACATTTTTGCTTATTAAACTCAAACACATTCAATACATTGATGCTCTTATTAATATTAGTACTACAAAAGTGCCCAGGAGTACTCATGCATACTCCTGGGCAGGGGTTTGAAGTGGGGTTTGCCTGAAGGCATGCCCAGTAGTACGCAGAGGGGGGGGATGGGCATCCCCCCCCCCCTGCGTACTACTGGGCATGCCTTCAGGCAAACCCCACTTCAAGCACCTGTCCAGGAATACGCATGCGTACTCCTGGGCACTGTGTAATAAGCTTCCCCCCCCCCCCCTCCGTACTACTGGGCATATCTTCAGGCAAACCCCACTTCAAGCCCCTGCCCAGGAATACGCATGAGTACTCCTGGGCACTGTGTAATAAGCATCCCCCCCCCCCCATGCATACTACTGGGCATGCCTTCAGGCAAACCCTACTTCAAGCCCCTGCCCAGGTCTACGCATGCCTAATCCTGGACACTTTGTAATAGGCACCCCACCCCCCATTATTAGGTAACATACCTTACCTCCAAATCTACACAGGTTGAAAAGGGTTTAATGAAGAGGGCTCATCTCACACGTCCACGTTCTACGGTGGGTGGTGGGTAAATGACTGAGGGAAAGCTCGAGTGAGTGGCCTTGACTAACTTTCATGGGCGAGTAACTCTCCCTCTCTCTCACTCTTCATTCTGTTTTCTATCTATTTTCTTCTTACTCTCCACACCATTACCACTATTATTACCAGATTTAAGAAACCTCTTTTCATATGAAGGACAAATAAAAAAAAAAGTGAAATATTTGAAGACATTTATTTAATCTCTTTCCTATTACACACAACCTAAACCAGGACATATCAGGCACTGTGCATCACTCAAGTACATTGGATCTGCACATTTAAAGCAAAATATCATGGGTATCTTATGAGACAGCCCTAGCATGTATTCAATATGGACGGTGGGTGTTAGCGCCGAAGTAGTGACATGTAGAGGTATATTGTATGTAGGAGGACTGCTGGGCCTTGATAGCAGGCTGTGAAGCCTATGCCCAAAGTCGGACACATAAAAAAAAAAAAGTGTATCACACAGTGTTTCCAAATGTTCATCACACCACAGTTCAGCAAAGGATGATTTTGCGTAGTTATGGTCGAGTTTGAAAACCGTCCATAGGTCACATCCCAGGCTTGTACTTGAGGAAGAAAAGTCCAGTAAATCACTCTTAGATACAATAAAAACAAACACTTATGAGTCACCCATCAAAGATACCTTACCCACCCGACTCTTCCATTTTCTATAGATGTCTGTCGGAGTCTCATCTCCAGAGGTTTATATATCCATCTCTAGATTATTACCAAGTACTGTCATACACCCATCACCTATTATGGAACTGTAAGGACTGATACTTACCAGTGTGTAGTGACTACACTCTTCAGGGAAGATTCTTGCATAGGTAAAATGCACATTCTTTGTAATTATATTTATTCAAACAGAAAGTGCGTCGGCAGTCAGGGATAAGTACAGGAAAATATTTATACACATATTTTAGAACCCGTTTATCGTTCTCAACATAATTATGTTTCCGGAACTGTTTTTTGATTATCATCATCAATCTATCTACACCCTCTGTAGGTATGACATGTATGAAAAATACTACATAGGCCCCACAAACATAGGAAGAAACACTCTGAAGGCGGTAGGGTTGTGTGCACAATTTAAATGTTTTATGATTTCTTTAAAAAATTACAAAATGTTCAGAGTACTGGTTAGGTAGAAGACCATATGAATCAAGGAAATATATAAACTGATCCTTTATGAAAAAACGAACCCAGTGACCCATTTCTCCAGTTTTTGAAGTGGGTAATATGTTAGCGATGATAAACACAGGTCATAGTTTGTTAAGTATTTTCACATGTATCATTTCATCAGCTGCCAGACATCCCCAGAATTGTTTAATAAAGTGAGGGCGAAAATTTTTACGAATCACAGTTTCGAGTTCTTGATCATTCATTTTTTTTTCTTTAAGCTCTCACATCTGAATATATCTGCCGATCACTGTTTATGCTTAGAATTCCTTGAGTGTCTCCAAACATCAGCAGGACACGATTAGACCCATTTGCTTTCTTAATTGCCATATTTATTCTCAAATTTCCTGTGTATTCGGGATCAACTGCATCTTTAACGTCCTCAGGTAATAGGTCTAAAACTAAAATCATTCTTCCATTGGTTTAGGCTTCATAGCTAAGTAAGTGATCTCGATTGAGACCTAGAGCCTTCAAGGTATAAAGGTACAGTGATGCGTACTGATAAGGAAAAGAGACTGTGAAGTTATACAGACTTCTCCCATTGACACTTACAGCTAGTCCTGGCAAGGCAGCATGAGTCATATACAAAGGATTCTTATTATACGATCCAAAAAAAGCCCCCATATCAGGTATACACAAATACAGTTTGCTTGGAATACAGTTCCCCCAAGGGTTGTCAACAGTCATTGAACTTTGATTTTGAGCAATGACGTATGATTTTACCACTTGTTTATTATACACATACCCTACAAACGATCCTGGATCAGATAACGAAGCATTAAATGCAGTCATGGCCGCCGGCTGAGGAAATACACGAGTAACCCACAGTTTACACAAATCTATGTGGAGCTTCGTTTTGCCCCCATCTTGATGAGTGTTAATAATAAAACTCGGATTAGCGAATTCAAGTCGAATATTGACGTCAATGTTATCAAGTAAATATCCATCCAACCGATTTAAGTCCATCAGTAGTGGACTACATAGATGCAGTCCATGTTCCTTAGTTAGAGTAAGAAACTTTTTTCCCTGATCACTGAGCCAGCAAAATAGTCTTCAGTATAAGTATCTCCAATCCCAGTACCATTTTCATCATGAAGTAAATAACAATTTATACCAATAGTCCCTACTTTGGAGGGACTAAGTGTTGTGAGCAATTTTATTAAGGCTGCATAGTTATACAAATAGTTATTTTCAACCTGAATCCCATTTAAAAACACAGATGCATTTTTAAATATTGTATGTACTACTGCATTCACAAACATCATCTTATCATCTTCTACGAGTACGGAAAATCCGTCTGCTTTTGTAACTCGCAATTTCAACTCGAGGGCTAGAGTGCTCATATCAATGAATGACCCAGCAGCTCTAGGTATGCGAAATTCGGCGTATTTATCATTTATTTTTTGATCAAAGCCTGCTTTTATGGGTAGAGCATCCATATCTTGCTTTGAAGAAATTGATGATTCTATCATCCGGACTTTGTGAGGACGAGGAAACATTTCTGATATGGCAGCTGAATAATTGCTGAGAGGGGATTTTACCCCTACCCCCGAATCAACATCAAGAGACATGTTACCAGAATCAAAATCACTATTGTAACTAAGCTATATTAAGTCAAATACATCCTTTTTATAACATTTCCGTAATTTCCGCCTCCTTTTTAACTTTCGTTTACGTCCTCCTTTCATGCTAGCTCTTTGAGAGACATCTTTCAGGACTGTAATTCCTCTCTGTTTCAGAGAGTTCTTCAGATTTGCCTTGCCACTAGATACATCCTCGAGTACACCTCGTCCCATTCTCAGAGCTTCAGGTACTACATTTTTCATTTAAAAAAAAGGAATTACCAGTTTCCCTATGCCCCTTAGAAAGTCAAAAATACCAGCCCCCCGTTGGTAGTATATGGGGCTCCTAAAAGTAGTTATATCACTTAGAGCCCCTCCTCGTTTGAGTAGGAATGGGTCTTTGAATAGTAACAAGAATTCATCTTTGGAAGGAGGAATCAGGGTAGTACACATCATGGTGTCAAAAACAGTAATGAGTCTGTGATCATCTTTACCTACGTCTTATATGTAAAACACAGGTAACACTGTGATTGTCTTCAAAGTATATTGGTCCACCATTTTGATTAGTAATTTTTATGGCAACACTTTCTATGGTTGAACTACTGTTTTGTACATTGTAGGATTAACACCCTTACTTGTCATATCATTAGGGGTATAGCATCAAGGATATTCACAATTTGCCCCCCGAATCGTGAAGGGTTAACCAGGTCAGAGTACACACATAAATAATCATTGGAACCATCAGATCTGAGTGGATATGGACCTACAACTTTAACAGGATTGGGTTTCGAGGATGAAGGACTTTCCTTTTCAGTTTTTTGAAATACCGAATAACGAACTCTTGGTTCAAACCCCAGTACTATGGCAATTTGAGGGGCAAACTCCACTGCTAACTCGGTGTATAAACGATCTACATCAGCCCCAATTACCATTTTTTGAATGACAACTCTATCTAGGCAATAATCGTAGTGCAATATTTGCCGGTAAGGGAAATAATCAGCATACGTTTCTTGAATAATTTCCTGGAGTTCTTTCATCATTTCATGGTTAATGGATTCCATTATGGATACTAAATTGCGAGAGCTTAAGTTGCAAACAATACTCGTATTTGTTTCAGGTATATAATTATAAAAATTGAACTCGAAGTCATCATTTTCAGATCTCATTATTCGTGCATGAAAACCAATTTTACACTATGGACCACCATTTCTGAGACAGTAATAATGTTTTGGGAATAAAATATTACATAACCCAACCTCATATTCATGATTTGGATCTAGTTGCAGTGGGATAATGCGATTCTGATAGTTTGTTGTGGTATTATCTGGGTAAGGCAACAATCCTTCTTACTTGCAGGGGAGGTAGTTTATTTGTAATGGCAGGGTTGTTAATAATTCTAACAGCTTTGTTCTCAATTTTGTCTAGTTGTTTTAATGCAACCTCTCCACATCCATTCCACAAGGATGAGCAATATGCCAGCTGAGAGTGCATATGACTTAAAAATTATAGCTAACTGCTCGTCGTGAAGAAGTTACTGACTCTGTAAAATAATCCAAGTTTCTTTGAGGCGGTTTTAGCAAGTGATCTAACATGAGAGGTCCAGCTGAGGGCATTGTTAAGTAAGACGCCAAGAATTTCAGTGCTTTTGGAGATGGGAATATTAGTAGCACTGGAGGTAATGTACGAATCTGGCAATATCCATTAGTAAATTGTATATATTTTGTTTTACTAACATTAAAAAAGTCAAGGTTGTTTTGTCCCCATTCACTGATCGTAGATAGGTCTTGATTTATGGAGATGGCTGTACTGAGTTAAGGGGTAGAGATATTAGACTTTGTAAATAGGTGTCTGAGTGTGAATGACCCATGTAGTGTTGAGGCATCTGCGTATGAGTGGATGGGATTGTGGGTGACAGATAAGAGATCATTAATATGAACCAGGAATAGGGATGGCGCCAGAACTGATCCCTGCGGCACGCCGGCGTTAATTGAGTGGAAATTGGAATATACATCATCTACTTTTACTCTTATTATCCTGTCACTAAGATACAAAGGAATCAAAGGAACAAAAGACGTTAGTCCATAGCAAGGGAGTTTGGACAGCAGGGAACGGTGTCAGATTCTGTCGATAGCTTTAGAAATATCAAGAGTTACTGCATGAGTTTCTCCATGTAGATCAATTAATTGATGGATGGTATGAGTTAGGAGATTAAGTATGTCAATGGTGGATCTTTCGTGGCGAAAACCATATTGTCTATCACTAATTAAGTTGTTGGATTCAAGATGTTTAACAATGTGCTTATTAATTAAAGTTTCAAATACCTTACCAAGAGAAGATGTGACAGTTATTGGTCTGTAATCAGAGGGGTCAGACGAACTTCCTTTCTTCAGAATTGGGTGGATATTGGTTACTCTCTTTCAGTTTGATGCACATCAGCTTCGAGAACTCTGTCTTGCAGAAATATTCATACATAAGTGACAAAAACACACAGGCTACCAGCATGCTGGTAACACAGTAACGTCCCATTCTCACCCAGAACTCTCGTCAAGCTTCTTTATCCCACTGTGTCTAGTGACTCACTTCGAAATTCTAGAAATTCATTTTGCATTGCCTACAGGTGGGCTGTGTATGAAATGGTTGACATAGGAATAAATTCTCACAGTCTTATCGAAAGAAAACGATTATCAAATTCTCTGGCCAGTGAATCCAGATATTTATGATTACCACAAGGCTTCCCAGACATATGTAGACGTGGGAGTGTATGTGCAGCGTACGTATGGTACATAATTTACAAAAAACAACTATGGTCCCCAGGAGACCATGGCCCCCAGTTTGGGAAACACTGCCTCATCACTATGATGAAGTCTTATTCTAGTTTATTACTATAACACTTCCACCTGACGATTTTACTCAGCATAATGGAGACCTCTTGTATTCAAGCAGTAATTGAAAGGAATATCAAAAATACAATTTATTGTGGCTTCGTTATATTATCTGAAGCTTTTATAGCACATACAGTATAATATTTTTCCTTTTTTTCTAGAAGGCTTACTATTCCTTCATTTATGCACTGGTTCCATTTGCTTAAATTTGTGAAATTTATACATTCATATTTTTGTTCTAAGAAACTCCTATTATTCCTAGTAACTTTTCATTTGTTTTTCTTTTTATAGGAGTTTAATATTTCCTTATTCACGTGTATTCACATTGATTCCATTTATTTCCGGCTATTAGCATTAATATTCATCTTTCATTATATATCCTGTAGCTTTCATTACTCCTTATCAGTTTTCCATTGTCCTAATATACTGCAACTCTCTTATGGCCTAACCCTGTCATAACCATAGTATGCTAAGTATATATAAAATATTCCCAGCATTACTAATATATATCCAGATTTTCAGAGGCATAAAACATTTTGAACATTTCTATTTCTGTATATTTCTGAAAACTTGCCTGAAGCAATATCAGTATCAAATGCATATAACGCATTGAGCATTATTATTATTATTATATTTATTTTTAACTTTCACTTAACAGTAAAGATATATACAAAGTTTTTAGCCTAATTGTTATTTTCATGAGAACTTGTCCCTCAAATTTTTATTTCAAAGATCCCAAAAGTCTAAATATTATTTGCAGCTTTCTGAACACTTACAGTACCTTTAATCCAGGAAGAAAACATCCAAAAATACAGCTCCCGGCTATGTCTTGAGAATTCTGATTCTCATATATACTGGTTTGGACTTTAATTTGCTGTGGACAAAAGCTCCACAAAATTATGTCGGACACTGATAAAAAATATTTAAACAGAACCTGCGTGAGGGAGTGAAAGATGAAAGACACAAGGAGTGTAATGGCTGCTGCCTGCTTCACCACGACGATACACTGTCACGCAGTGCTCATTACCCACCAGTTTTTGGCCGGAAGAAAAAAAAAAATCTATTATACCCACTTCCACATTATTCCTGTTATTTGAGTAAGATGCGATTTAAGGTTGTTCCTCATACTGAAACTCATTATGAAACCACATCCTTTTGACACAACTGAAGAATCCCGTTTGAAACAACGAGTATCCAGAACAACATTAAAAATGATAGAAAAGCATTCGGGAACCGAATGCTAATCGCCCACCAGAATATGCTGTTGGCCAAGTCCAAGATTTAGGCCATATCTTGATACCCTGAAGGTTTCAAGTTGGTAGCTCGAACCATTCATGATATATAATGGTGCTAAAAGTGGGAGATAAAAACTAGTTGACCTTTGGCAGCCATTTTCGTGACCTTGACCTTGACCCCGAGTGCCCATTTTGGCCGAGTGCTAAGATTTTGGCCATAACTCGATACCCTGAAGATTTCATATTGATAGCTCAAGCCGTTCATGAGATACAATGGGAACACACACACACACACACACACACACACACACACACACACACACACACAGAGGCAGGCAGAAACATTATCGCTCGGTCTTCTAAAGGCGGGAAATAAAAAAGTTCAAGCCATATTTCCATCAGTAGTGTTGGAACAATTCTGTTGATGTAGGAGAAGAATACATTGGAGAAATCTGATGTTGAATAAAACTGAATGTACTTAACATTAACATCACTTTTCGATCAAATGATGGATTTATTTCCTTAAGATCTAATGTGTAATCCAAGGAAGAATATCCAAAACCGGTGCCAGGTTTCAGCAGATGTTTTGAGTCTCATGTCCTGTATATTGCGTTGGAATTCCATCACTCCATCCCTCCTCCCCCCTCGTTGCTTGCATGTGCTTCGCTCTCTTCCATATTTTTCTCGAAGAGTTCCTACTTTTATTCTCTTTTCAGTCTATGGGCTTTCATAATGGTGCCATCATACTGCGCTCTCTTACCCAGTTTTTCGGGTTCCGATGCCTGCCTCCATCCCTCACTCACACGCTGCACCCCTCCCCCACAACCTCCACACCCTGCATTCATCCTTCCTCCACACTTCTTCCCCTCTCATTATTCTCACATGATTAACTCTCAAGAATTAGAGAAGCTCCCTCACCCTTCTTCTAATTTTTAAATTGAAAGTTCGTGTCTTTGCTGAAAATCCCTGTGAAGTATGGTATATTCTCTTGTTCTGTTTGTTTCCTTAACAGTGCAGTTCACTCTGTGTACAGCTCCGGACAGATGAAACGGCTACACCCCATCCACCAGCGACTTGGTTTGGGTCTCAGTGGTTCTGGTAACAGTTGCAGGTGGAGGGAGGGGGGATGTGGGAGGGTGAGGAGGGGAGAAATGTGGGCGGAGTTATATAGGGGGTAGTGTGGGAGGGTGAAGAAGCAGCACAGTCTGGCTGGTGGGAGGGGGAGACGAATGGTTGGGTAGAGGAGACGAGAGTCTGCTGGAGGGTAAGACAGGTGAGTGTGATTAGATGAAAAGAAATTACAAAAAATGAATTATTATAATATCTGCTGCATATATTGCATTTTATCTACTAAATAAAAACACAGTCTATTATTCACCACCGTATTTGGGTATCCTACTCATTATTATTATCCTTTGGATATTAGGCAATAAATAAAGATAATGGACGGTCTTTCGGACCCGAACCAATTTTTTCATAACTTTTTTCTTCAGCTATTTCCGTATTCCTATTATCCCTCGTGCTTGAAGTCCCCCTTTTTATCACTTTCTCCTACGCCCTACATTTTTTTTTAGGCATAAGGCAGTTTAACTTTCTCTTTAAATAAGCATATTTGTCAACAAATATTCCTTTCATTAATCTATTTAATTACCTGTTTTCTTTCAATATGCATTTGTCTAATAATGGGTGTTACACCTTAATTGGCGCCGCTATTTGACGTTTTGAATAAATTTGGTCTAAATTTACGCATATATTGCAGTCTCTCTCAAGTAGGCAGCACCTCACACATCCTCCCCCTGCTTTCTCCTTCTCTCGCTACCCGTTCCCTCCTTTCCTTTTGTAGTACTGTTTATCTATTCTTTCTCATATTTTTAACCTCATTCCTTCTTACAAACTTTTAGTGCCATAGGAATTTCTCCCTTATCACCTACAGTCCTACTACATGAAAGTGGAAAAAACTGCCATCGGGAAAAGAATAACTGGAAATTTATGGCGAAGGTTACGATATTAGTTATTTAGAATGAAAGTGTTGGCACATACGCATTCTTGACGTGATTATCGCAGCCACAGCATTTAGCCTTCATAAAACAGAAGGACTATAGGTTTCATGCATTACCTCCTTACGTCCAGCATTACTGTGCAGAACGCCATGTATAACACATTAAGGACAGTACTGCTTGCATTGCGCAGTTGACCCTTGTGCGGTGTGATGCGGTGAGGATCTGTCCGTTCTCCCCTTTGGGGCTAAGATGCGAATGAATGTGTTTGAATGGATGAGTAAATGGAGAGTGAGTCGTCCTGTCTCGGCTACCTCCCTTTCCTTGGGGGAAGCAGCCTAGGTATATAGATAGATAGATAGATCATGGCAATGATAGGCAAAGATAATAAAAACAATATATACAACCAAATTATCATTTATTATACAACAAAGCTCAAACTGCCTCCGTGCTGCAGTCTCAAGAGTGTAACCAGCTCACACAATCACATGTAACCTGAAGAAATTAAATACATGATCCTATATATATATATATTTTATATCATGAACAACACTGTTTGATCTAAAATTTATTGTGTTGGGTAAAGCAGAGGACACTAACTAGCATGGCAACCTACCACACGGAAACCACCATGTTGCACTACACGCCACAGAAACCGATGCACAGACCATGATATCAGCGAAAAGACTATGAGAAGAGTATTGCACGAAGCATGGTTGCATCACAGGACCCTAGCAAACGTTATGTTGACAAGCCAGAGGATTTTTGGAAGTGTGTCACTGAAGGCGCAACTGCTGGAGAAGGAATAATACTCGGTGAGTATTATTTCTGAGGTTTTCGCTTGTATAAACTAAACTATTCAGTCATACATGACCATAAAAATATATTAATAATTACTGCAGGGGGACAACCAATTTCGTTACAACGTCAGTCCATGCAGAGGAAATTACTTTGGGCATATAGGGTTACTCGATGTTAAATTTCATAAGTGTAGAGCCTGTATGATTATATATATATATATATATATATATATATATATATATATATATATATATATATATATATATATATATATATATATATATGATCAGGTATTTAATTTTTTTTAGGTAGCACGGAGGCAGTTTGAGCTTTGTTGTATAATAAATGATAATTTGGTTGTATATATTGTTTTTATTATCTTTGCCTATCATTGCCATGATTAGAACATAATTCTGAAGTTGAGCATAAAGCACTGTTTTCAATAGCCTATGGAGAGATTCATGAGAATCACGATGACTACCAGTACAGTCCTTGTGGTCCTTAATGTGTTATACATGGCGTTCTGCACAGTAATGCTGGACGTAAGGAGGTAATGCATGAAACCTATAGTCCTTCTGTTTTATGAAGGCGAAATGCTGTGGCTGCGATAATCACGTCAAGAATGCGTATGTGCCAACACTTTCATTCTAAATAACTAATATCGTAACCTTCGCCATAAATTTCCAGTTATTCTTTTCCCGATGGCAGTTTTTTCCACTTTCATGTAGTAGGACTGTAGGTGATAAGGGAGAAATTCCTATGGCACTAAAAGTTTGTAAGAAGGAATGAGGTTAAAAATATGAGAAAGAATAGATAAACAGTACTACAAAAGGAAAGGAGGGAACGGGTAGCGAGAGAAGGAGAAAGCAGGGGGAGGATGTGTGAGGTTGCCAGCCTACTTGAGAGAGACTGCAATATATGCGTAAATTTAGACCAAATTTATTCAAAACGTCAAATAGCGGCGCCAATTAAGGTGTAACACCCATTATTAGACAAATGCATATTGAAAGAAAACAGGTAATTAAATAGATTAATGAAAGGAATATTTGTTGACAAATATGGTTATTTAAAGAGAAAGTTAAACTGCCTTATGCCTAAAAAAAAATGTAGGGCGTAGGAGAAAGTGATAAAAAGGGGGACTTCAAGCACGAGGGATAATAGGAATACGGAAATAGCTGAAGAAAAAAGTTATGAAAAAATTGGTTCGGGTCCGAAAGACCGTCCATTATCTTTATTTATTGCCTAATATCCAAAGGATAATAATAATGAGTAGGATACCCAAATACGGTGGTGAATAATAGACTGTGTTTTTATTTAGTAGATAAAATGCAATATATGCAGCAGATATTATAATAATTCATTTTTTGTAATTTCTTTTCATCTAATCACACTCACCTGTCTTACCCTCCAGCAGACTCTCGTCTCCGCTACCCAACCATTCGTCTCCCCCTCTCACCAGCCAGACTGTGCTGCTTCTTCACCCTCCCACACTACCCCCTATATAACTCCGCCCACATTTCTCCCCTCCTCACCCTCCCACATCCCCCCTCCCTCCACCTGCAATTGTTACCAGAACCACTGAGACCCAAACCAAGTCGCTGGTGGATGGGGTGTAGCCGTTTCATCTGTCCGGAGCTGTACCTTTATAGTAGAGACTAAACGGAAAATATGCTAACATTCCTACTCTTCCCTGGGCTGACCCTCACGTGTGACAGGTTTCATTCCGCCTAACCTTTAACCTATAGTGCAGAGTAGGCTTTTTTTTTTTTTTATTCTTGCCGACACCAGATGACTGAATTTTAGGAGAGGAGATTTCTTGAATTATAAAGCTTGGTTACTACATTCATCAAATCCCTGTAGCTACGGGGGAGTGGAGCTCTCCTAAGCTGCTGTTGGCAAGAATAAGATGAGGAAGCTCCCATCGCGTTGAAGGAGTGAACATCCTCCATTACAGTCCCTCCATGAGAGTGACAGATATTTCCATAAGTTTGGTAGCCTATGTGCCGGCAGCAATAAAATATATATCTGCCCAAAGGCAATACAGCTGAACATTTTTCAAGGAATAATATCTAAGACTTGGTCTTATAAATGTTTATGATGGCATAGTCATTCAACGATTTTATTTTATTTATTTATTACTTATCATTTAGTACAAGCCCAACACTTACGAATTATGTGGCTGAAGGTCAAACAGAAATGGGTACGATATGACAAGGAAAAATATGTCATTTTCAGAATGAATTAACTTGTTGAAACGTTGTTTTTCTTATTATTTTTGTTGTTGTTGTTGACTAGCCCCGGTCTGTCAGGCTAAGCAGACCTATCAATCTCATGCAAGCAACAGCTCCTGTAGGGCCGTCCAGTACAGAGAACCGATGTTCCTTTGTAGTAGACAGCTCCTCGGAACAGAAAGGCTTGGGGAAGAGTGTGAAGCTTGGTTCCTGGATGAAGCTGCCTTTACGTCGCTCCACCCAGTTATTTTGTTATATGGTTACAACCTACCGTTATAAATAACTTCTTGGGTTATAGGAAACCATTAGTCTTGTAACTCGTGTACAGTCACCTAAAAGCAACACTATGTCGAGTGAGTGGATGAGGCCGCCCCTACTTACCAAAGTAACGAAGTAAATAAGTTCTCGCGGGAGTACACAAGGATAGATGGGTGGAGATTTGCAATTGCCCTTTCATGGTCTGGTCCTCTCTCATATTTTATTTCAGCCAAGGTAAGACAATTTTAGCTGAGGATAAGTCACTGGAGCCTGAGATAATTAAAATAATGGTCCAGAACGTGTTGAGTCATCAGTTACGAATATCATGAAAGAAAATAGAGAAAATATCCCTCAGTACGTCAAAGTAAGCAATTAGCAACAATTTTTGCATAAAAAACAGGTACCTGAAATGGCTGATAAGTCAATGGTTTGCAATATGATGGAACACGTGTTGAAATGTGAAGGCCGTATTAACACTGAGAGAGCGATGATGTAAGAAACCCTGTATTATCTGAGACACCTATTCCTGTTACTGTTGCCCAAGGCTGACCTGCAACGTGTACCTGGTGGACCGGAGGCTTAAGTTGCCCTTTCTCGTCATTCCACCATCCTCCTTTTGGGGGATAAGGAATTATTTGACGGAAGTATGTATAACCAAACACTTGAGTCACCTGCTCATATCGTTGCCATCAGCACCGTGAAATACTTGTAACTGGTAGATGCTGTCAGCCTGCATCCTCTGTAACAGGGTGTTATCAGCAATGATATTGAAACATAAGACATGTTTCATCATTATACACTTCAGAGATTATCGTTCGAACTCAGGGACTTTTCTACATCTTTGATTTCGCAGTCTGAATGATAAGGTCCAAGCAACACCACAGAGCCTTCTCGGCGTAGTACTCTTGAAGAAGAACAGAGTGGAATGCCGATAAAGCTATTGTGAAGCTTAACCCTTTCACTAAGGAAACGTATTTTTTATGCATTGATGAAATCATCAGATTAGTTTGCTCAATGCAGCAGAGTATTTCATAATTGGATAGACTAAAAAAGGCGTTTATTAGTTCCTCTAAGTAGCAGTGTTTGTTTTTGTTAAGATTCGTCCATCTATTTTAGTAGAGCGGTCACGGGCAAGTGAAGCCCGTCAAGGGGGGAAGATTTTAGTAAATCAGGGGGGTAGGGAACGTCTAGCGGGGTGGAGGATAGGAGGAGACAATGGAATGCAGAGCTGAGATGGGGGAGAGAGCAACAGTGGCAAGACGAATCACAAGCTTGGCGAGACAGTCACGTTGCGTGAGGCGAAGAGTAGCAGTGGAAGGGCAGTCAAAGAGATAGTGTAGTAGAGGCCACTCGTCACGTTGATGACAGTGGGGTCATGGGTCTGGGGCTTGTCCAACGATTTGAGAATAGCAAGGGTACCCCAGTCTTAGGCGTCGCAGGTGAATGATGAGCGAGTTGGGGATGTGCGGGGGCTCGTAGTTAGTGACTTGTGCGTACCAGGTGGCTGATCGTGAGCCGGCAGCAACCTGGTTTTCATGATCATCAAGCGTGAGTCTGACGGTGGTGGTGTGAGCTCTGCGCTTGATTTAAGCGAGTGTGGGATTGAGAGGGAAGGTGACCGACGGGAAAGCAGTTGCAGAGCGTGTTGCAGCGTCAGGCAGCTCATTGCCTTGTATTACCACATGGCCTGGTAGCCAGTGGAGAAGGATGTCAGTTTCGTTAAGTGATATAGCATCAGCCACTGCGGAGATCAAGGTCGCAGGCCAACATTGTCTGTGAATCGTCGTGAACAAAGGCCGTGCAGAGACGAGCGTGAGTCTGTGTGTATAATGACGCGCCCGTGGTGATGTTGAGAGGCGTCTCTTAGAGCGCAGAGGATAGCGACGAGCTCTGTCTCGTACACAGAGGCCCCAGTAGGGAGCCTCGAGGTCTCGACACGGCCTTCTCAGTAGAATGCAGCGCCTGCTGACCCGTCAGCAGTAACTGAGCCATCAGTGTAATACTCGACTGCCCCTGGGACTCGGAAGGTTGCGATCCTCCGTAGCAGACATTTCGCTAGTTAAATAGAACCCTACTGAGATACCCATTAGTAAACTGAAAGTAACCACAGTATTCAAGAGGCTTAATGTCCATGAAACAAAACAGAACATCACAACATTTTCTTTTACCAGTGTTTCTTACGAGGTGAAATACGATTGTTTACTGCATGAACGTTATTGTGGAGCTTAACCGTCTAGGGATCAATGCAAACCATCATATTTCCTTCCTCAGTGTTTACAAAGCGGACGATAAAATACATTTATTATAAGAGAAATATTGTGAACCTCAACACATTTAGACACAGGAGGTCATTTTCTCTCTTGCTGCTACCTGACGATTTCATTTAGGTTGAGAGCCAATGGTAGTTAAGGGATTAATAAACGCTGTGTCCAATCCCTGCAGATCCAGAAGTCTGTCCAGAGCTAAATTAAATCGTCTGAAATAAAAAGTATTATGTTCTCTATCTAAAGTAGCTCAGAGACTCTGGATACAAAAAAAAAAAAATGTTGGAAGAAAGACATTAGAGTATTAATCTTTGATGTCATATGCTCCTATGACGCACTCTCAGCTGGTTAAAAGCGTCGGGTGTCAACTGAAATTTAACAGTAAAGTCATCTCGATCATGCGTGCGTAGTGTGTCATGGGATTAAAACAGTGCATCGCAGTGTTTTCTGTATCCAGTTATTTTTACGAGGTGGAATGGAACTTTTGCTGTTTAATGGAAAAAGTAGCTTGACTATGAAGGTTATGTGTGGCGTGTATCACTGAAACACAACACAGTGTTTTCTTTCCCCGATATTCCTTTATACAACATATTTTTTCCTGTGTTCCTCACGGTATATAGTATAGTTTTTGAGTTTTATATCTGCGGTTTCTGTATCACGATTTTTTTTTATTTTTTTGCGTGGTAGATTAAATTTTCATTTTCTCTGCTGCAATGGTGATTTCATACAAAGAATTTTCACTACTGTTTCCTACGAAGTGAGAAATATTTTTGTAATACATTTCAAAGTGGATTTTTTTTTTTTATGTGTCCGACTCTTGGCATAGGCTTCACAGCCTGCTTTCAAGACCCAGTAGCCCTCCTACGTACCGCACACCTCTATATGTCACCACTTCGGCGCTAACATCCACCGTCCATATTGAATACATGCTAGGTCTGTCTCATACAAGACTGGTGTATTAGCGGGGGTATTTTTACGACATGTCGGTGGGTCTTCTGGTTGATCAGTAAAGTCTGATTTTTATGACATTCAAATCCTTAAACTGTTCCCTGCCCCAGCGGGATTTGAACTCGGGTCCGTTAGGACTACAAGCCACCTCTCTACCGATTGAGCCAGACTTTGAATGCTGTATTTTCCTTTAATACCCTACACAGGGTTCAGAAAGTGAAATACCAGTATACTTTGTGCCTTAGAGTTTCGGTTTCTGTTCCGCAGTCAAGGTATTTTACATGTTAGGGAAATTAATTTCCTATTCTACCTTTTCGCTTACTTTTCCGCAGTCGTCTGTTCATTGCTACCACTTCTCATATTGGTGGTTAAATCCTTCAAATTCTTAAAATTAGAGATCAGCAATGGCCGCACAAAGTTCCAAGAGTGAGGCAGCGCTGATCTAAATTATCCCTCATGATTAACGCCACAAGGCAGAAGACTTTCCAGCTTCAACAGAGAGCCGAAGCAATAACATCACTTTACCATGGCAACGATCTGCTGGTTCTAAACAAACATCCGCCATTGCGGCTTTTACAGTATCATCTCTTGTTTTTCTTTGAGGAAGGTAGTCAGTATGTAAGAGCTTAAACCACAATACACGTATTCATATGTCAACCTTCTCTTACTCTAGTGGTGAAATATCAAGTGAACTTAAAGCTTGCATCAAAGAAAGTCTACAAAACTAGGGTGTCTGGAATGTGTTAGGTTTGGCTACAAACTTTTTTTTTTATTACTCTACAACTTTTCGTTATTTTAGGGTAATATTTAATTTATCATTGCTGATAGAAATAGTTTCTTTATGCAGCCACCTTCTTTTGTGACTTACAAAGCTTATGTCGGTGAATATACTGCATTATCAGATGATAAGCACTGTACTTTGTTTCTGTGACACAGGCAGCACGTTCAGATATCAGAGAATTTTTTTTTTTTTACGGGTATCAGCGAGTAATGCTGACAGTTTTGCACAAATCCCTTTTTTTTTTTCTTCAGCGGGATGAGCAAGTTAGAATTTACGCTACTGGAGGTAGCAAAGCTATCATTTTAGAGATAATGTTTTCGGTCAGACAGGAGATATTAAGTATCTCCTTTAGTGCTGGAGATCCATGATAACTTGAATAATATTACTTGGCAGCAGCATGTTTATAATAAAGTAACGTCCTCAGGTTGAAGAGGTTTACCGTTTCATTATAAAGCCAAGCCTAGTAAGGGGCGGTGTTATATGGAGGCTAATTTGGCTGGAACCTCATGCAGACCCCAAGTTATTGAGCTGCCCTTAGTATTGACAGTATAGTGTGTTTTGTGTATATAATTTTTTAATGAATGGAAAACACAAGGCAAAGTTTTCTTTTGTACCAATATAACGTGTGACAATAGCATAAATAGCATGTTAATGTGTGTATGTATGTTGCTAAAAGGGCATTTAAGAAGAATAAACCTCGGGCCCCTGGTGCTCCTAGCCGCACCCAACTAGTCCAGTAACGCTTGATTATCTTTTCATAGGAAAGTGATTTATGTCATCATGAGATATAAAAAGAGGCTGGAAATCAGTGACCTACGCTGACATCAAGTAAACCTGAAACCGGCAGTTGTGGTGTGGTCTGGAAAACGTCATCGTAGAGTTGGTATTAATCATGGGACGTGACGTTCTGACAATGACGTCGTGTGTCTGAGCGAATGTAAATAAGATTATTTTGGATTTATAATTATATAAGGGGCAGTTCATATTTTGGCCACACTGATGCACCAAATACATTTAAAATCGTGAAAATACTGACGGATATGCCAACCTATATTCTGTGCTAATACCCACCTTCATGAAGATTCAAAGATGTAAGCAGACATTGTTATGACTAACAACAGGCTCCATTTTTTTTTTTTCCACGAGTTTGTTGATGTCAGCTTCTGACGTGCGTAATTATGCGTTCCAATTTTACCGATTCCAACCATAGTTCAGACATTTCATTCCCCAAATCGCAACAGTCCTCCTTCACGTCAGACAGTCTCTCATGCCACCGCTTTGGTACTAACAACCACGCTTTGTACTTAGTAATTCTTTGGTTGCCTCATTCAGAACTAATGTGGTATGTTTTATGACATCAAAGTTGAATATGACTGTCTCGTATTGGACAAATTCTACCTCAGCTGGCCATTTATAGGCCATACCGTGCACATAAGACTCAGTTCTTACACTTATTAACCAACATAATCTTCCACAGGTGTACCCACTAATGGTTAATAATATTCAGCTTAATCCTGGATCATCCTTGAACATGCTTGAGGTTTCATTTACTCGGGACTTATCTTGGAAAGATCATATTACATCTCTTGTAAAATCTGCTTCCAAGAGATTAGGTGTGCTAAGCCGAGCCCGTTCCTTCTTTACCCCCTGCACAATTGTTCACTCTATACAGGGGTTATATCCGCCCCTGTGTGGAGTACAACTCTCATGTGTGGGGAGGGTCCACACATACAGCTCTTCTCAATAGGATGGAGTTAAAGGCTTTTCGTCTCATTAACTCGCCTCCTCTTACTGACTCCCTTCAACCTCTGCCTCTTCGCCGCACTGTTGCTTCTGTATCTTTTCTATCACTAATTCAATTGTCACTGCTCCTCTGAACCGTCTAGATGCATTCCTCCACCTCTTCGACGGGCGCGTAGCACCCGTTTAACAGCAAACTCTCATCCCTTTTCTGCCCAACTCTCTAATGCAAGAGTTAACCGTTACTCCCAGTCCTTCATTTATGCAACAGGTCAACTCTGGAACTGTCTCCCTCTGTCTGTGTTTCCTGCTACCTATGATCTCCAGTCTTTCAAATGCAGTGTGCCCAGACATCTCGAAATGATCGGATCTTGAATTTGGCTTTCTCTTGTATTTTGTTTTTCTCTAGGAGGGAACTGTTATTCCAGGCTCATGGCCTTTGGTTCCTTCTTCCTCGCAACAAAAAAAAAAAAAAAAAAAAAAAAATAATAATAATAATGAACAGAAGCTTCTTTACTGCTTGTGAAGTCATTCACGAAAACGTTTTCTATTGCAGGCATCAGTTTACTAGTCCTCAAATCCTGTTCTCGGTGATGTAGTGTCTCATGTATTGTACACAGGAGGGTCCTACCGACCATGTACAGTGGAAGATAGTACTATCGCTCCTTTTTTAGTGCAGGTGGAGCCAACATATACGTATGACCTAATGCAAAATGTTAGACACTTCATCGAAATACCGCTTTCATTGATCTCAGTAACAGAAAAACACATCGCCTAAATGTTTCAGTGCAATAAGGGCGGCACTGTGGACAAATAATTAATCACAAGCTCCTGGCAAGATGTCTTGGGAAGGACGAGAAAGAAATAAGACGATTCACGTGACCCAAATGGAAGCCTCGGCCCTGCTGGTAAAAACTGTGTGTGTGTGTGTGTGTGTGTGTGTGTGTGTGTGTGTGTGTGTGTGTGTGTGTGGTTCAGAGAGAGAGAGAAAGAGAGAGAGAGAGAGAGTTACACACATCTCACAAATCATAGGGTCTCTACAAGACGGTCCGGCATAAACACTAATACAGTATTCAAGATTCAGAAATAAGAGAAAAGGATAACACAGCATTAGGCTCTCTCCCGCACACTCCAGACCCTCCGGCTCCTGCATACACGACGACAGTGAGACTAGAACTTTGCAGGGTTTAAAGAGCATGAAGGAAACTTCATAGGATCAGCAGAAGCTGAATATAATGGAAATGGAAAGGCTGAGCATACAGCCACATATTAATACAAACCTTGACCTATTGTATGCACTTTTATTATTTTCATTTGTAAAGTTAGGAAGAAATTTGAACAGTATACTATGTTACTACGTATATATGCTGACATCTGGACACCCATGTATGTGCACATGTACGTATTAGCACATATATGTCTATGGCAGTGCCCGGACACACACACACACACACACACACACATACACACACACACACACACATACACACACACACACACACACACATTATATATATATATATATATATATATATATGTACACCTATAAAATGGTTCTTGTGTCATGTGCCGAGAGAACAGACAAGGTTAAGAATATGAGAGAGAGAGAGAAAGGTTAAGAATATGAGAGAGAGAGAGAGAGAGAGAGAGAGAGAGAGAGAGCGCAGGCACGTGGGTGTGTTCAGAGGGAGAGGTGGGGTGGAGATGGCAGGCGCGTTGTGTTGAGAGAGAGAGAGAGAGAGAGAGAGAGAGAGAGAGAGAGAGAGAGAGAGAGAGAGAGAGAGAGAGAGAGAGAGAGAGAGAGAGAGAGAGCGAGCGATGGGAAGCGCATGTGTGTGCTCAGAGAGAGAGAAAGGTGGGAGAGGGGGGAATGGCAGACGCGTGTTTGTGTTTTGAGAGCGAGCGAGCGAGAGAGAGAGAGAGAGAGACAGACAGACAGACAGACAGACAGACAGACAGAGACAGAGAGAGAGATGGCAATCGTGTGGGTGTTTTCAAAGGAATTTGACTATAATTAATGTCAAAACTTTGATGAACAACAGTGTCTTCACAAATCCGATTTGAACTAAAATTATTGCATTCTGAATAGGCGTCGTATCCCTTTGAATTTCATACCTGTACTGAAACTGAACAACGAGAAATTGAAATGACTGTCTCTTATAAGCAAATTTTTTGTGGACTGGACTACTAATTCTCAGTCTTCGCCAGAATGTGACAGTAAAACGAAAAGGGTACAGTTTTTCCTCATTTAAAACACACGTTTTTCCATTTTCACTTTTCTTAGCCAGTGACTCAGACAAGGTGAGTAATATCCTCATTCCAGTTCCATACATTCCTTAAAAATGTACTTTGGCTATATTCGGGGTTATGGTCACGTTGGGATGGGGGTTACTACACATGTTTTTTTACCACAAAACATGGTTATATTTGTTATAGATATTGCAGGTATTCAGACTTCACAGGTACATTGATCCGTCACTGAAATATGCCGTGTTCAACTGGGGTAAGCACTTGAAAAATTAAACCACCTGAACCCAGGCATGAAGCACAGCCAATATATACAGTATCCTGTAGTTCATGAGAGAAAGAATGAGGGTGAATGTGTTTGGCATATGGAAATGATCTGAATGTGTGCTTGTGGATAAAGCATTCCTGTTAGGGCATAAACAAGTGAATGAATGAATAATTGGCTTCTGCGTATTCTTCACTAGTGCGCCACCTTCCTCCGGGAAAACAAGAAGAACCTAGGCAGCTTATTTTCACTGAAATCCCATTGTTGTGTAATTGCTTCCAAACATCGTTATACGGAGTAATCTTTACCCAGCGATTTTGCTAATGTACCATGCAACAGGCTGACTGACGGACGACTTGAGATGATTCAGGACAGAAAGTGAGTTGCTCCAGATGTTCTGGCTGCTGGCTTGCTGCTGTAATATTTACTGTGGTAAGATGAAGCACTTGCCTGACCAGACTGGTTGTGGCAGTTAGGTAGTTCAGTAATCTGTTTTAAGTTGGACGAGGACAAGAGATGATTTGCTATCTAGAAAGTCTGTTGGCTGCTGCAGGCAGGTTTACTGTGTACTAGTTTGAAACCTGTCCTCTCCCCGGGAGTCTTGAAGAGACTCAGATGAACCGTCATAACTACCGTTTCAACGATTTTCTTCAGCTTAGGAAAATAATTAAAATATTCCACACTGGACGGGTTATGGAAGACCATTTTAAACCTGGATAAATTCATTTAGGGGAAAACGAGAATGAAATACACACATAAATCCGACAAACTTTCTTCTACTATTCCAGTGCATCTATCTCAGAGCATATCCGTCACCTTCCTCCCTACTTCATCTTATCAGAGAGAATTCTCTGTCAGTTGAAATATATATATATTTTTTTATGCGAGGAAGAAGGAACCAAAGGCCATGAGCCCGCAATAAGAGTTCCCTCCAAGAGGAAAACAAAATACAAGAGAGAGCCAAATTCAAGATCCATTCATTTCGAGATGCCTGGACACACTGCGTTTGAAAGACTGGAGATCATAGGCAGCAGGAAATAAAGACAGAGAGAGACAGTACCAGAGTTGACCTGTTGCATAAATGAAGGACTGGGAGTAACGGTTAACTCTTGCATTAGAGAGTTGGACAGAAAAGGGATGAGAGTTTGCTGCTAGACGGGTGCTACTCGCCCGTCGTAGAGGTGGAGGAATGCATGCAGACAGTTCAGAGGAGCAGTGATCATTAAAGTAGCGATAGAAAAGAGATAAAGATGCAACAGTGCGGCGAAGAGACAGAGGTTGAAGGGAGTCAGTAAGAGGAGGAGAGTTAATGAGACGAAAAGCCTTTGACTCCACCCTATTGAGAAGAGTTGTATGTAGGAAGCCTCCCCACACATGAGAGTTGTACTCCACACAGGGGTGGATAAAGCCCCTGTATAGAGTCAACAATTAAGCAGGGGTAAAGAAACAACGGAGTCTGCTTAGCACACCCAATCTCTTGGAAGCAGATTTTACAAGAGATGTAATATGATCTTTCCAAGATAAGTCCCGAGTAAATGAAACCCCAAGCATGCTCAAGGATGATGCAGGATTAATCTGAATATTATTAAACATTAGTGGGTACACCTGTGGAAGATTTTGACAGGTTGATAGGTGTAAGAACTGAGTCTTAGATGCATTAAAAACAAGATTATTTTTACCCCAGTCAGAGATACGAGCCAAGTCAGACATTAGGTGTGCCATAGCCTCATCCCTTGTTTGTTGAAGTAACTGGTGAGATGGGCGTTCCAGGAACCGAATGGAAAGGTGAAGGGTGGAGTCATCAGCGTATGAGTGAATAGGGTTAGATGTACAGCTTAGAAGGTCATTGAGGAATAAAATGAAAAGAGTTGGTGATAGGACAGAGCCCTGAGGAACACTACTGTTGATAGATCTAGGAGAAGAAAGATGGCCGTCTACAACAGCGGCTATAGAACGACAAGAAAGGAAGCTAGCGATGAAGGCACAGATAGAAGGATAGAAACCGTAAGAGGGCAGTTTGGAGATTAAAGATTTATGCCACGTGCAATGGCAAAGGTTTCGCCAAAGTCCCGAAAGGAGGATGATCAGGAGTCTGAAAGGTAGGTGAGAAGATCACCAGTGGAGCGTCCCTGACGGAACCCGTACTGACGATCAGAAAGAAGGTTGTGATTGGAAAGATGCCTTTAAATTTTTTATTAAGAATTGACTCGAAAACTTTTGAAATACAGGACGTTAAAGCAATTGGATGATAGTTGGAGGGTTGGGAGTGGTCACCCTTCTTTGGGACTGGCTGAATGAGAGCAAACTTCCAGCAAGAAGGAAAGGTACAAGTTGACAGACAGAGGCGAAAGAGTTTCCCTAGGCAGGGTGTAAGCATAGAAGCACAGTTCTTGAGAACAACCAAGGTTCTCTTAGTTTAGGGATCATACCCAGCAGAGGAACGTAAGAAGTATAAACATTGTAATACTTGGCTACCCTTTGCCCAGACTGTACGTCCTATGACCGAAGGGACTAAGTAACTATTGCATCCCTTAAATATACATTTCGTCACAGCCATGTTTGATAATTACCAGATATAATTCGATAGTTAATATGAAAGCTGGCTTATTTTGGCCAAGACACACACACACACACACACACACACACACACACACACACACACACACACACACACACACACACACACACACACACACACACACACACACACACACACACACACACACACACACACACACACACACACACACACACACACACACACACACACACACACACACACACACACGAGACGAACTTCCTTTGGGAATTAGATCCTGAGGCATGTATTTGTATTAGAAACAGTATTATGACTCATTATCATTCTCTCTCTCTCTCTCTCTCTCTCTCTCTCTCTCTCTCTCTCTCTCTCTCTCACACACACACACACACACACACACACACACACACACACACACACACGATGTATATACCAATGGACTTATCAAGAGGCTCGACTTTTTCACCATCATTAAGGTTCATTTGCTGTCATCTCGCTTGATATTTTTCATACATTAAGACTCTCTCTGATCTTTCTATCCCCCCCCTCACCAATGCTCTTACTTCCCTCATCGGCATCTTCCTCCCGATCTCGTTCTGAAATCATCATCGTCGTCGTCATTGTCGTCACCACCAACACCACCATCATGATCACATTGTTTTCATCGTCATCACTACCATCATCATCATGATCACATTGTTTTCATCGTCATCACTACCATCATCATCATGATCACATTGTTTTCATCGTCATCACTACCATCATCATCATGATCACATTGTTTTCAACATCATCATCATCATCATGACCCTAAAGATCTAGCCAGGATTAAAGAGGAAGTACAGAAGTGGAAGAACTACTGACAAAATGTCCAGTGACTCAGTATTACTAACACACCATTCAAGCCCTCGGATCTAGCTACCTTTCACAAACATAGCCATTTGCACGTTATTTTTTCTAATGTACTTTCCCACCTACACTACACTGCTTAACCTTTTCAGAACAGTGGTGTATAATGTACAGACGTCGGAATAAGTTCGTTTCCTTTTCCATGTTTGTAACACTGCTCGATGGAGAGCTACCCCCTCCTCCTCCCTTCCTCATAGTCCCACACTCCCACCCAACCCCCCCACTTTTCTCTCCGACCCCATAACCCCACCAGGTACCCCCCATACTCTCGCTCACAGCCAGCTAGGGGTTTCTGTACTTCAAGCACCTCTCTAATTGGGTGCTTTCAAAGCTAGTATTCTGGTAGATGTCACCACCATTGAGACAAACACATTCCCCCCGCTGTTTAATAAGTATATTTTTCTTCATTAAATATCTACACTGTTATGTGAAACAGTGAATCATAGTAATGTCATATACTGTAATATAAATAATACAAATAGAACACGTATATATAACGTAGCGTGAATTGTTCATATTTATCATAAATGGAAATTAAAATATTATTGATGGACTATCATGGCAACCCATTTCAGTGGTCCTATATTATTTAACTTCTGCTACATTTAGTGCAAGTTAGGTCCTTAATACATAGTTTGTTCAGACTGTAAATTACGCCTAGTGGGTGTCTTGACTCATTCAGTCTATATGTGGGCAGAAATTTAATGTTGAGTAAATACTGGGACTGAACATTTTGCTCACTCCCTTCACCCATGCACAAGACAAGACCCGTGTAGCCACGGTTTGAGATGGCCGTGGTGTTGCCCAATGCCCTCTCAGACTATCCAAAGCAATTACAGTACCTTACTTTGTCTAACCTAACCAGACCACAAGTAGCCTAGTCTAAATTGTATTATTTTAAGCATTAGCCCTAGTGCGTTTGTTTTGAAAACAAATCTCTCGTGAAGAAACTTAACACTGGACTGTCTTGTGCGCATGCGTGAAGAGAGTGAGCAAAATGTTGTGTCCCAGTATTTACTCAGCATTAAATTTCTGCCCACATATAGACTGAATGAGTCAAGATACCTACTAGGAATAATTTACAAGCTGAACAAACTATGTATCAAGAACCTAACTTGCACTAAATGTAGCAGACATTAAATAATGTAGGACCATCACATTCCATCAATATTATTTTAATTTCCGTTTATGACAAATATAAACAATTCACGCTACGTTATATATACGTGTTCTATTTGTATTATTTATATTACGGTATATGACATTACTATGATTCACGGTTTCACACAAGTGTAGATATTTAACAAAGAAATATATGCTTTTTAAACAACGCGGGGAATGTGTTTGTCCCAATGGTAGTGACATCTACCGGAATACTAGACTTTTCAGAAGCACCCCATTACGTCTAGTCCAAACAACTAATAAAGAAATAGTATAGTATATATCATAAACCAAGTTAGGAAAAGGTTTACCACACTGTGTGTGTGTGTGTGTGTGTGTGTGTGTGTGTGTGTGAGAGAGAGAGAGAGAGAGAGAGAGAGAGAGAGAGAGAGAGAATAAATCTACTGTTAATAAATGTTGCAGTAGTAGACACCTCTTTTACACCCACCCACACACCCACACACACACACACACACACACACACACAGAATAAATCTACTGTTAATAAATGTTGCAGTAGTAGACACCTCTTTTACACACACACACACACACACACACACACACACACACACACACACACACACACACACACAATAAATCTGTTGTGATTAAATGTTGCGGTAGTAGACACCTCTTTCACACACACACACACACACACACACACACACACACACACAGTGAGAGAGAGGATTTGCAAGGAAAAGTTAGGATCTTAATGACTATGCAGCCAATACCGTGGAGATTCTTCTTGTTTGCCTGGGAATGCATATCCAGTTCACATTTATTCTAGTGTGCCTTAAACTTCTCTATTGTATACAACGTCCATGATGAGTCAGTTCCATGTGGAGCAGATCTTGCCCGTGAAAAAGTTTTCACGTAATTCTGCTGGTAAATTTTCTCATTTACGGTTTCCAACCATGGTTGTGTGCCGAGTCCGTGTTAAGAGTAAGCAACTTTGTATGTAATGATTGTGAAACCCATTCAGATTTTAAACACTTTAATGAGCTGACCTCGTAGTCCACGAGTTTGTACTAAAAATGTCCCACAACCCTCAGGCGAGCCTGATACCTTAGTCTCCTGAACCCTTTTTAAATCGACGTATGTCTTTTTCAAGCAACCAAAATTCCACAGCAACTCAAAAAGTGGCCGTATTAAGGAGATATAGACTGTGAGAACAATCTCTTTGTTCCCAGAGAGAGAGAGAGACAGACAGACAGAGACAGAGAGAGACAGACAGACAGACAGACTTGGAATGGTAAGAACAATCAGGAGAAATACTGATAAGAAAAGTGAGAACAGAAACTGAATCAGAGAAGAGGAAAACACGCAGGTTAAAAAATGGAACAATGTTATAGAAGTGACACAGGGACGGAAGCAGACACACACACACACACACACACACACACACACAGTTTCTGAATATTTGTCGACCTATGTCTGTGCCTGGCTGTGTACTGCCCCTCCCCCTCCTCCCCTCATCTCTCTCTGGATCCTCTGTCTCACCCCCAGTTTCCTTTTCCCTTCTTCCTCTTTCTTTATAGCTCTCTGCTCAGTCCCTACCTTCCTCCCTCTTGCCTTTCCTTCGTCTGTCTCCTCCTTTGTCACTCCCTCCTTACCTCACTCTTCTTCCTCCCTGTGTCACAACTTTGTCTTACCTTTTTTCATTTGTCACGTGTTACCTTTTTTTCCCGATTACTCTCTCCGTATTTCTTTACTTGTACTAAACCCATTTCCTTCACTGCTTTGTTTCCCCATTAATAAGTGCATGCTCTTTTTTTCTCTCTCCTCTCTCCGTCTCTCCCTGTCACCCGAAATCTCTTCTTTCATTCCGCTTTTCCCACTGTCTTTCCCTCCCTTCCTCCCTCCCTCTCCCTCCCCTTGTCTTCCCTTCTTAACATCCCCCTCCCCTTTCTTGCCCTAATAATTAACCTGTTTTCTTCCCACCAGTAATCTGTACTTTCTTTCTGCAGATTTCGCTAATTTCTCTATTTCTCTCCCTCCCTTTTCACTTGAATGTCATTCGTTCTACTCAGCCTCAATGCTTTCGTCTTATCCTGCTTAGTTCTTTCCCTGCGTCCTTGCCATAATAACACATTTTCTTCCTCCTCCCCGTTACCTTGTCTTCTTTTCTAATTTTTCTTATATCGTTCTCAGTGTTCCGTTCCGTAGCTCGCTTTCCCACTTTCTCCTTTTGTTATCCCTATTTCTGTGTTAGCTCCATTCCCATTTTCTCTCAGCTGTCTCCCATTTTGTCTCTCCTTCCTGTCTCCCAGCCTTCCGATTCACATCACCCTTTTCTCTTTCCCTTTCACACTGCTTGTATCTCATTTCACCTCTCACTGTCTCTTCTTCTCACTCTGTTTCTTAACTCTCGTTGTTCTCTCCTTGCCTCTCCTCTTTTTACTTTCTCCGTAACTGCACTCTCATTCCTCATTATTCCACTCACTCTCCCTCTCCGCCTGTCGCCCCCTGTCTTTTAACTCTCTCTCTCTCTCTCTCTCTCTCTCTCTCTCTCTCTCTCTCTCTCTCTCTAAGTGCAGTAAATTGTTCCTAACTTGGTTTATGTATATACTGTGCTATTTCTTTATTAGTTGTTCGGACTACACGTAATTTGAGAGGTGCTTGAAGTACAGAAACCCCTAGCTGGCTGTGAGCGAGAGCATGGAAGGTACCGGGTGGGGTTATGGGGTCGGAGAGAAAAGTGGGGGGGTTGGGTGGGAGTGTGGGACTATGAGGAAGGGAGGAGGAGGGGGTAGCTCTCCATCGAGCAGTGTTACAAACACCTTAGTCCACAGAAAAGGAAACGAACTTATTCCGACGTCTGTACATTACACTTACTGGTGGTCGACGTTCATATCCAGTTGCCGAGAGACTTTTCTCCAGCTGTGGAGGACGGCTAAAGTCTTCATTAACTCCTTGTGCACTACAGTGGGCCGCTCTTCTAACCTTAATGAAATCCTCTAGCAGGAGCAGCAGCAGCAGCAGCAGTAGTAGTAGTTGCGGCAGAAATAGTGAAAGTATCTATAGCAGTTGTAGTAGTAGTTGCAAACAATGAAATGTAATGAGTATCGATATTAATGTTTAAACTGTACAGTCAATCATTTTTTTCTTCACAGTTTCAAACTGGGCAGCAAAGTTTGAAGATTTCATTTTGAATGTATGTGTAGGCTACATCTGGGGTTTTCATGATAAAGCATAGAATAGGAACTCCGTAAAACCTATGACATATACTGTCCATTCATTAATATTTGCCTAAGGAAATGGTGCGAACAACTGGAACATTCATGGCAAAATCATACAGCGCCTGACCAAAGATGCATTTTTCATTGGGTGCACAGCGTGCGTGTACATGTATGTGTGTGTGTGTGTGTGTGTGTGTGTGTGTGTGTGTGTGTGTGTGTGTGTGTGTGTGTGTGTGTGTGTTTGCGAGAAGGCTGCACAGTGTAATTCCGTGTTTTTAAAAAAGTATGACCACATGAACCTACCAAGCAGATAATGTATAGCAAAGTTTCTTTCGGAATTATGGAAAAGTTTACAATATTGCATATATACCCCACATACAGTAATACACACGTGCCACCTACTCTCAGTGTTTTCACCCTCGGACGTCTCTTCCATATGGTATTGTTTTTGATTACTTCGGATTAGTTTATTCTGCTCTGTAAACTGAATGGTTAGGATAAAATTTTAATTCTTCTCTTTATGACAAGAATACCCTCCTAAACTGATAGCATCGCGTGAAAGCAGTTGTACCAAGTTAAGCACACTCAGAGAGCGCATACCTCCGCCAGCGCCCGTAACAGACAACTCAGGTCACCACCAAGATTTAATAAACTCTTCCTTGACTAACGGCTCTCATATTTTCATTGAAATCCACTAATAACTTTTTGTTTTGTATATCTTGTGAACCAACAGACAAACAGGGGTGCATACATAACCTCCTCCAGCTTCGTTGGTAGAGGTATTAAATGTGTCCTCAGGCCGTCCGGTTACTCTGTGTAGATACTGGTATCTCTCTCTCTCTCTCTCTCTCTCTCTCTCTCTCTCTCTCTCTCTCTCTCTCTCTCTCTCCCACGCAGCACTCAGGTTAATGAGTTTTATTTAATACCAGTCATAACTCAGAGTGGCCTTGGTCACCCCATCCTCACCATGCAATTATATCTTATCTAAGTTTTTACTTTATTTCTTTGGCACTGTATTTTCCCCGAATTTCACCCTCTTCCTAAATGATAAGATTCATGTTAATTAGTCTGCCAATCCGCTACTTATATTCATGTTTTAATCTTTCACATTATTATCCGAGGACCTAATACAATGAACCTTTCTTTCCCTGTACAGTCCTCAAATACATGTGTGTGAATCACTAAGACAAGGGCACACCGTCAGCCTGACAGGATTCGTTTGCTTCCTTAGTCATCAATACCGGTACATACTTACCGCCGGTAGAATGCACACAGACGAATGCACGAAAAACTCATTCTCACTCAACTGCCCAAGGTCCTTGACTTCATCTTCGGCAAAAGAACGAGTATTTATCTTTATCTATTCTATCCATATGTCTGTCTGTCTATCTACTCATCTATCTATCTCTTCATCTGTCTATCTATCTATCCATCTATCTATGTCCGTCTCTTTATCTGCCTATGTATCCGTCCAATAACCTATAGGCTATATTTTACCTTATCTATCTATATTTAAAGCCAGACGCCTTAATTCAGTAACGGATGATGGGGACGTGGTTGAGGATGATGGGGAGGAAGTTGATGATGGGGAAGAGGTTGAGGATGAAGGGGAGGAGGTTGTAGATGATGGGGAGGAGTTGAGGATGATGGAAAGGAGGCTGAGAGGTGTTGGATTTTTGCAAAATTGATTTTTATCAAGTTTCTAATCACTTATTTTATTATTTCTTTTTCAGTTTCTTTTTTTTACAAGCTACAAGTTCGACATATGTAATAAAGGCAGGTCCACAGGCAATTCAAAATGGCAACACGACACGAAGGCAACTCATTAATTTCATCTCAAATTCATCAGTGTGATGCCCCACACGTATGTTGCGACACATAATTTTAAAGGGCTGGAAAATTAAGAGAAAAATGCAAAAATGCTTAGAATGACAACGCTTAGAATCATCGCGACGACTGCACAAAAAAGTGACATTCCAGGCCTTGACCTACGCCCACGTGAGTGTCAAAGAGCGAACCTATGCCGACCCGCCCTACATCTACCTGACCCTCAACGCCTCTCTCAATTCCACCAACACCGCCTTCAACGCCACCCTCAACGCCCCCTCTCAACGCCTTCAACGCCACCGTCAACGTCCCTCTGAACTCCACCAACACCGCCTTCAACGCCACCCTCAACGCCCCTCTCAACGCCTTCAACGCCACCGTCAACGTCCCTCTGAACTCCACCAACGCCGCCTTGAACGTCACCCTCAACGTCCCATCAGCTCCTTCAAAGCCTTCAACGCTACTCTCAAGCATCCCTACAACTCCAGTTCGGACTGGAGTGAGAGCAACAGGCGGCGGAGCAGCCCGAGTAGCTGGGGAAGAGATAGTGCGTGTTGGGGAGATGAGGGGGAGGAAAGATGAGGGAGACTATCTTGGGAAAAAGGCACTGCCGGGTCTGAAAGAAAAAAAAGAAGAGCCCCAAGTCTGAAAAAAAAAGAAGAGACCCAAGTCTGGAAGAAAAGAAGAGACCCGGATCAGAAAAAAGAAGAGCCGGGTCTGAAAAGAATAGATACGGGTGTGAAAAGAATAAACAGACCCGGGGTGAAACGAATAAAGAGACCCGGCTCTGAAATTAATAAACAGACGAGGGTCAGAAAAAAGAAGAGACCCGGGTGTGAAATGAACAAAGAGACCCGGGTGTGAAAAGAATAAAGAGACCCGGGTCTGAAGACAATAAATTCCCGGGTCACAAAAGAATAAAGAGACCTGGGTCAGAAAAAAGGATAATGAGACCCAGGTCTGAAAAGAATAGAGTCCCGTGTCTGAAAAGAATACTGAGAAACGGATCTGAAAACAATAAAGAGACCCAGGTCTAAAAAGAATATTGAAACTCGGGTCTGAACGCAATAAGGAGACCGTATATGAAAACAATAAGGAGACCCGGGTCTGAAAACAATAAAAAGACCCTGGTCTGGAAAAAAAAGAAGAGTTCCGGGTCTACAAAAAAAAGACCGGGGTCCGAGAAAAAAGAAGAGACCAGAGTCAGATAAAAAGAAAAGACCCGTGTCAAAAAAAAGAAGAGACCCGGGTCAGAAAAAAGAAGAGACCCGGGTCTGAGAAAAGAAGAGACCCGGGTCTCGAAAATCAAGAAGAGACCCGGGTCTCGAAAATCAAGAAGATACCCTGGTATGGAAAAATGAAGAGACCCGGGTATGAAAAAAATGAAGAGACCCGGGTCTCAAAAAACAAGAGGAGACCCGGACTCAAAAAACAAGAGGAGACCCTGGTCCGGAAAAAACAAGAGGAGACCAGGGTCCGGAAAAAAAGAAGAGATCAGGTCCGGAAAAAAATGAAGAGACCCGGGTCTGAATAAAAAAGGAAGAGATCCGGGTCCGAAAAACAGGAAGAAATCCGGGTCAGAAAAAAATGAGGGGACCCGGGTAAAGAAAGAAACGAAGAGACCCGGGCCCGAAAAAAATTAAGAGACCCTGGTCCAAAAAAAACGAGAGCTGGGTCTGAAAAAAGAGAGCCGGGTCTGAAAAGAATAAAGAGACCCGGGTCCGAAAAAAAAGGGACCCGGGTCTGAGAAAAAGAAGGGACCCGGGTCCGAAAAGAACAGAGACTCGGGTCTTAAAAAAAAGGGACCTGGGTCACAAAAGAAGAGACCCGGATGTGAAAGAGGAGACCCGGGTCTGATAAAAGAAGAGATCCAGGTCTGGAAAAAAAAAAAATAAAAGAAGAGAACCGGGTCATCAAAGAAGAGACCCGTTTCTGAAAAAAAAGGAGACCCGGGTCTGAAAAAAGAAGAGAGCCGGGTCTGAAAAAAGAAGAGAGCCGGGTCTGAAAAAAAAAAGAAGAGAACCGGGTCTGAAAAAAAGAAGAGACCCGGGTCTGAAAAAAGAAGTGACCTGTCTGTAAAAAAGAAGAGACCCGTTTCTGAAAAATGAAGAGACCCGGGTCTAAAAAGAAAAAAGAGACGAGTTTTAAAAAATACCGACCCGGGTCTGAAGAGAATGAAGACCCGGGTTTGAAAAAATAAGACTCAGGCCTGAGAAGAATAAAGAGACCTGTTTCTGAAAAAAGAACTAAGACCCCCGGGTCTGAAAAAAGAATAGAGACTCAGAACTGAAAAAAGAATAAAGAGACCCGGGTCTGAAAACAAGAGACCCGGGTCTGAAAACAATAGAGATCCGGATCAGAAAAAAAGAAGAGACCCGGGTCCGAAAAAAAGAAAAAAAAGTCATTATATCATTTTTTTTTTTCATTCCCGTCTCTGTTCTGCATTCGTTATATTATTTTTTCCATGTTTCTTTTTCACTGATTTTTTTTTTTTTTTTTACTCTTTCTTTCTCTCCCAGTTTGTTTCTTTTGCCACATTTCTTCTGTCTTCCTTTTTTTTTTTTTTTTCCTTCTGTTTTATACGTGTATTACAGCATCACATACTACAACACGTGATGTAAGGTTAACATTTTCTGCAGTAATCTGCACCAATATTACCATCATTACCACCATCACCATCATTACCACCTTCACCATCACCACCATCACAATCATTACCACCTTCACCATCACCACCATCACAATCATTACCACCTTCACCATCACCATCATTAACAGCTTCACTACCATCACCATCATTACCAACTTCACTTTCATTTTCACCAGCAACATAGTTTTTTTTTTTTTAATTACCTTTACTTGCATCAAGACTAACTTACATGGCCATCACCATCATCATCACCACCACCACCATCAAGATTACACAACATTCACCACCATCACTACCACTACCATTTGCTGCATGAGATCAAAACCACAACTACATTTCAGTTCAGCAACACAAGCTACAAGAGAGGTAGAAGGGTAGATGAAGTAACGTAGAGCAGCCTAGGACTCTACTACAGGTGTACAGTTAACTCCTTTACCTTTTACAACTCATTCCCTTTGGTCCCTCCCCCCTTTCCGTCTTTTCTTTACTTTTTTTCACGTCTTATTTCATCGTCTCTTTTCCACTATTCTTTTCTCACTCTAATTTTTGTTTACACTTTCTTCATTTCATCTTCGTCCCTTCTTTTTTTCTACTTTCATTATTCATTCTTTCACTTGTTTCTCTTCTTTTCTTTCTTCACTACTTTACAGCAGGAAAGCAACAAGAGAAGTAGGAGCCAAGATGAGATAAGGAGGAGCGCCCTGAGATTCCAACAAAGGTGTCTCGAGTTCCACCCTGCATGAGTCTTAGCTCCTTTTTAGTTCTTTGTCTTATTGTTTTTCTCTACTTTCCTTTTTAGTTTTTTCTTTATATCCTTGTTTTGTTCAGTGTTCTTCTTTTGTGCTCTTCCTCTTGTTTGTTTTCATCAATGTTAATCATGTTTAATCCTTTCTCTTTTATTCTTTATAATCAACTTTCCTTTCACTTTTGCTTATCTGTATCCCACCCATTTTGAGTTTCTTTTAGTTTTCGTTGATTTTTATTCGTGTATATTTTCATTTTCTACCGCTTTGTTCTACTCTTCTCTCTCTCTCTCTCTCTCTCTCCTTTTTTTTGTTTGTTTCTTTCTCCATCATATTTCAGCATGACAGCTTACAAGAGAAACAGGAAGGATGATGATGTCGGACTTCTTTATTAACATTAGACTTTGTACAGTCGGCCGAAGAAGTGACGGCGGAGTATCCAGAAGGTTTCGGTCAGTGTTACTCCTCTTATATCTTTGCAAGAAGAAACCTGTTACGTATAATTGTAACAGAAAACAACAAATACATGGCAAAGTACTTATGCTTTTCAAAATTGTAGGAAACTGTTTGTTACGATAATAAGAAATCCTTAACGAAACTAATTGAAATTTCAGAACTATCGCTCAAGGGCAGTCAGGAATAAGTTGCTGAGTTTAATTCGTGTCGTAGTAAACAATTTTTTTTTTTTTTTTTTTATGGCGTAAAACTGAAAAGAAAAGAAAAGGCCTTCAGTAAACAATGAAAATCTGCCATTATTATTTATAAGATATTTACCTCCCTGTGGCGGGGGGGACACAATCTGGCCGCACTATGGGGTGGTACTACTACTCTGCGGCCAGGTTGTGTTAGGAAGAATACTGCCACCGTATTCCCTGCGTGTCGTAAAAGGCGACTAAAAGGGGCGGGGTGAGGGGACTAGGGACCCCATCCTCTGTTTTTTAGTTCCTAAAAAGAGACAGGCCAGAGAAAGGGATGGGGTTTGATTAATTGATTGAAAATAATTACAATCTGGCGGCGCAACTGCCAGGGTCATATGCCGCCGGATGACAAAGTAGAAGGCACGGCAAAATAAAAAGTGTCTATTCAAAATAAAGTTAATATCTGTTAGTAGGAATAAAAGACTAAAAATAATAAAAGAATAATTTATAAAATAATTACTTATAAAAGTGGAAGGAGGCCCGCCTCCTGAAGAAAACTAAAAACATCAGTAAAATCGTTAGAGGCCTCACCAAGCATCGAGGATAAACAGTAGGCACCATCTGCTCCCCCATGCCTATGAAGGAACCTCTGACGCAGGCCCCCCAGACTCGGACACTCGACCAGCAAGTGACGGACAGTAAGGGGAACGAGGCAGTCATCACAGTACGGTTGAGTTTCACCACACATGAGGAACCCATGTGTAAGCCGAGAATGCCCAATGCGAAGCCTAGCAAGAGCCACCTCCATTCGCCGAGACATAGATCGAAGAACCCTTGGCAGAACCACTCTCTGAAAGGTTTCTTTTAGTTTATTGTGAGAAACACCATCCCAGTGTCTCTGCCAACACGTACGAATTGCATACCGCAAGTAAGGTGTTACATTAGAAACAGGTAGTGAGTAGTCAGCTGGGGGCTGTTGAGACGACGCAGCTTTAGCTAAAGTATCTGCCCTCTCATTGCCCACCACACCAACATGTGCAGGAACCCAACAGAATTCTACACGGCGGCCACGGCGGCCAAGAAGAAAAAGCCACTCTAAAATTGATAAAACCAATGGATGGGATGCATTAAAAGACTCCAGTGCAGACAAAGCACTACGTGAGTCACTATAAATCACAAAAACAGATTGGCGGAGAGTAAAAATGATTTTAAGAGCATACAAAATTGCAGTCAGTTCTGCTGTATACACTGAAGTAACGCCAGGAAGGCTACCGCCCCTACTAAAGGAAGGGAAGACAACACCAAATCCTACTCCAGAATCAGTCTTAGACCCGTCAGTATAGACGGGGACAGAACCCTCATGAATGGAGGGATGTTCTAAAAAGAGAGAGAGGGACACCTGAGAGGGAAGTGAGCCCTTTTTTTCATCAACGGACCTACAGAATGTCACGCGAGGGAGTAGCCAAGAACCCACCCTTGGGATCCGATGTGGACAAATTGCCAGTCTCGGGAGAGAGAGGGCTAGCATAACAGACCGGACCCTGTAACCAAATGGCTTTGGGAAATTGGGACGGGTCTCAAAAACAGAAGATCGGGAATCCTGTGAGACAATGGCACAAGAAATTGAGTCTGGAATGCGGTGAAGATGATACCAACACCTCATCATTAGCAACTGGCGCCGCAAGTCCAAGGGGAGTACACCAGCATCTACCAATAAACTTGGAATTGGGGATGATCTGAATGCCCCAGTTGCCAGACGAACACCAGCATGATGAACAGAATTTAACAACCGGAGGCGGGCATCTGTTGCAGAGGAGTAGACCTCACACCCATATTCAACTTTAGGAAGAATAAGAGACCTATGCAAGAGGAGGAGGGTCTGACGGTCAGCACCCCAAGAGGTATGAGCTAAAACCCTCAAAAGACTCAAAGCTTTAAGACAAGCCACCTTAACAGAACGAATATGAGGAACCCAGGTTAATCTTCTATCAAACAGAAGACCCAGAAACTGCGTCTCTTCCACACAGGATATTCTTCTACCATAGAGATACAAGTCAGGGTCTGGGTGGACTCCTCGAAGACGACAAAAATGTATAGCCACTGTCTTTGCTGCAGAAAAATGGAAACCGCGTGCTTCTGCCCAGTCAGAAATTCTATTGAGAGCCAGCTGCAACTTCCTCTCTATCAGAGACATTCTAGACGCAGTGAAGGAAATCGAGAGGTCATCAACATATAGTGATCCTTGTACACCATCAGGAAGTACACTGATGACGCTGCTAATGGCTACAGCGAACAGAGTAACACTAAGGATACTCCCCTGTGGTACTCCATCTTCTAGTGCTCGGGCATTAGAAAGCACTCCTCCCACTCGCACCCTTAAAATTCGGTTAGATAAAAACTGTTGAATAAAAACAGGTAAGCGCCCACGAAGACCAAACTCATGAAGAGAGAGTAAAATACCATGACGCCATGCAGTGTCATATGCCTTTTCCAGATCAAAGAAGACCGTGACCTGGTGTTGGTTAGTGGAAAAAGCCTCACAGACAGAAGATTCCAAGGACAGTAATGCATCAGAGGTAGATCGCATTTTTCGAAAACCATACTGGGCAGGGGATAAGAAGTCACCTCTCTCTAAAAACCACACAAGCCTAACATTGACCATCTTTTCCAAAACTTTACATATACAAGACGTCAAAGAAATAGGCCGATAATTCGTCGCCTGTAGGTGATCCTTACCTGGTTTGGGGATGGGGATAACTACAGCAACACATCAACAAGCCGGAAACTCCCCAGAACACCAGATCTTATTAAACAGTGAAAGCAAAAACAACAGGGACTCATCAGACAGGTGGCGTAAAAAGGCATAAGGAATATCATCAAAACCAGGAGAGGAATCATGGTACTGCGACAGAGCTGACTGGAGTTCAAAAATTGAAAATGGAACATTGTAAGGCTCTCCCCCAGCAGAGGCAAAACTGAGACCACGAGATTCTAGGCGCCGACGGCGGCAAGCCAAAGGTGTATCTGCATCCTTCTTTGACACACTGGCAAAATGGTCAGCAAGCAATTCAGCAACAGCAAATGGATCAGCCACAGTTCCACCTGGTGCAGATAAAACAGGAGGGGATGGAACAGTAAATTTACCTGAAATTTTCTTTACCCGGTTCCACACCTGGGTGATGGAAGTCCTCGAATTGATGGAGGAAACATAACCCTTCCAGGACGAACGCCTAGCCTCCTTTAAGACCCGCCTCATATGAGCTCGTGCCCTCTGATACGCCACCAAAAAATGAGGATCCCCACGGTGACGACGAAGTCGTGAGAAGGCGATTCGTTTGGCTCTCACTGCGGAACTACACTCCGAGTTCCAGCAAGGAACTGGACGTTTAGGAAACTGACCCTTTGTTTTTGGAATAGATAATAGGGCTGCTGAGTGCAGCACGGTATTGAAATATGACACAGCCTCCGTAAGACAGCCAAACTCATTGACAGAAAGGGAAATGGAACTTAATTCCCTGAAATATGGCCAGTCAGCCTCATCCAGAAGCCAGCGAGGAAGACGTGGCTGAGGTCCACCTGCACTAGCAGTTAAGAGTAACGGAAAATGGTCGCTGCCATACAGGTCTGGCAACACATCCCAGTTAAAATCTAAAAGAGCATCAGCTGAACATAAGGACAAATCAATGGCAGTAAAAGTTCCTGTCTGGCTATGGAAATAAGTCATTATATTGGAGTTTAAAATGCCTAACTCCTCATCTTCCACTAAAGAGGCCAGCATAACACCCCGAGGGTTGGCCTCACTGTTTCCCCATAGTGGATGGTGACCATTCATATCGCCTAGTAACAGAAAGGGAGAAGGAAGGCCATGAATAAGGCGTTCCAGATCCGCCCTTTCAACAGTTGCACTAGGAGGTAGATAAAGACTGCAAACTGTATACTGCCGACGTAAAAACATCCGGACAGCAACTACCTGCAAGGGACTGGAAATATCCAGATGACTACATGGAATATCCTGGCGAAGGAAGATAGCAGCACCTCCATGACGACCTTGGCCCAGCACAGGATCAGAATAAAAAGCATTGTAGCCAGAAGGACCAGCAGGAGCAGTATCACCAACCATGGTCTCCTGGATACACATGCATAGCGGAGTAAATTGAGAAACTAGATGACACAGTTCCTCATAGTTAGCACGTAAACCCCGACAATTCCACTGGATGATAGTACCCATAGTGGAGGGGAAAATGATTAAGTGCGTGACTGTACACCTCCTGACATGCGAGCGGGTTTGGAATAATGCTTAGGAAGGCCCTTGGTAAGAGACTGTCCAGCACCAGGAACCCGCGCTTTATGTCGAACATCCGTAGGCAAACGTGAGGACGTGGAAGAGGAAAGTTTTACAACACTCTTCCTTTGAGGTGGAATAACATTCGGTTTGGATAGATGCTTGGAGGCCGCCTTGGGTAATGTGGAACGGCCAGTGCTACCATTTGAAGCTCCAGAAGTGGAAACAGAGTTGACAGGATTAGAACCCTGCAAGGTTGACATTGTACTTTTCAGAACGGACGCATCAGCAGTCTGTCCAACACCATCCCCAGGTGGGGACCTGACTACAGGTGAACCACCAGCAGCAGCTTCCATTTGGCTAGACCTCTCAGCCTCTGAGGCAGAGGGAACAGTAGAGAGGTTGATACAAGGTTCGACAACAGAAACCTTAGGTGGCCGGCTTTCAGGCTCTGAGGACTCTGATGAATTACGATGACGTTTGCCGGATACAGAAGGAGCCTCGTTCATACTGGACAAGGAGGGATGAGTCTCGTCAGCATGTACATCTGCCACCACCACAGAAGTACGCGAACCGTCAGCCACTGAGGTGGAGGCAGAGACAGTTGGAGCAGTGGGTGGATGAGCATCAGTCACACACATATCAGTAATTCCAGGGTTAACAACATCCATCAAATCAGTAGTTGGGGAAGTGGTCACTGTAAAGGGTCGTGGCAACTTCTGGGACACAGAACGACGTACAGGTGCCCCAGAAAGGACAGAAGCATAAGTAACTCCAGGCCGAAAGAAGAGAGTCTGGGCCCTCCTCTTTGCTTCTGGAAAGGGAAGCTTCTCACGTGCACGAATGCTCAAAACTTCCTTTTCAAGGCAGTAGCGAGGACAGTTTTTGGAAAATACAGCATGAGGACCCCCACAGTGATAGCATTTAAGGGGTCCTGGACAATCGCTGGTATGACTCATATCGCCACAGGAAACACAAACACCAGGAAGGCCAGCCAGTGCACGTCGGCAAAATTTACTAACATGCCCATACCCCTGACAGTGAAAACACCGCTTTGGGTTTGGAACATAAGGCTTCACAGGCAGAGAGAGCCAGGCAAGTTTCACGGAAGCAGGCAACGTCAAGCGGTCAAAGGTCAGAAACAGCGTCGGAGTCGGGGTCAGAACACCATCGATCTTCTTCTGTACCCGGTCAACCTTTACAACACCATAAGAGCGTAGTTCTTCTAACAACTGTGACTCAGGGTACCGCAGGAGGTCTCGAGAGTAAATAACCCCCTTACTTTGGTTGAAGGTGCCATGGGGTATACAGGACATACTATTGCCAGCTATGGAGGTCAGATTCCGGAGACGGGAGCTTTCTGCTGAGAGGACACCTCAATAAGTAGGCTACCATCCCCCTGGGTTCAGATCGCCGGTTCACGGTCTCAAGCAGAAACAATGGCTCGGTGCAGTTCAAAAATATCTATATCCAGCACGGAACCACCAGCAGAGGGTTTCAGTACTAGATACTTAGTGAAGGTCTCAGGCTCACTCTCTTCAGGATTGAACCCCGGAGCCAAACCAACCCGGCGTGACCTCCTCCTATTCCCAGTTGAACGCTGGGTCAGAGGAGGATAGTCCTTTGGGGCCTGGAAAGGCTCTAACGTGGTAATCGAAGAGGATGCTTCCGCAGAATTACCAGGGACAGATGATGTGTCGTCAACAGTATTTTTAGTTAAATAATCCATTAATATACAACAGAAACTTCATTCTCCCACCCCTCCACCCACCATGGAGCCCAACAAGGGGAGGTCATATCCCAGGGATAACACCACTGGCGACCCCAGAGGTAGCAGGAGAGTATACGCGGGTAACCACCAGGGGACCTTGGCAAGGGTGACTCCAGGACGATAGGAGCCACCAGGCCCCCCAGTGCCCACTTGAACCTAGCCAACGCATGACCAGCCGATTGACCTGGTCGGGCCCAACCAGGCCACCCGTCTAGCCAGAATAAGGGACCAAAGAGGTGTATTGCTAGCTGCAGGGCGCATCGTGCAGCATCGCTCAACCTCCAGGACTCCCGTCTCCCAGCATTACGGGACGCCACGCACGGCAAACACGTGGGGAGGCAAGAGTCCCGCCCTGGATGGCAAAAGGGCAGGGAATAACATCACCAGCAGGCCTCCTCCACCAGTGTTGTAGGGGGTGCTTCGTCCACGTGACTGACATATGCCGAACCCTACAAAGGTAGGCATGCCTCCAAGGTAGGTGGCACCACCAACCACGCTTCAAGCCCCGCCACCACGTCAAGGTGACCCCCCTCAGCGGGGGAAAGGGATGGGGAATGGAGTTATCCCCGTACCCTGAAGATTGGGTCTATGAATGTGCGTGGATGTAGTACAATTGAGGCTAAAAGGGAGGAGATTGGAAGAATGTTTGTGAGAAGAAAGTTGGATGTGTTAGCTTTGAGTGAAATGAAGATGAAAGGGAAGAGTGAGTCTATGTTTGGAAGTGTGAATGGAAGATTGTCAGGTGTTGATAGAGGAAGGGCAAGAGAAGGTGTGGCCTTGTTAGTGAGTCAGGAAGTACAGCAGTGTGTGATTGAATGGAAGGAGGTGTCATCGAGACTGATGTGGGTGAAAACGAAATTTGAACGTGAGTTGTGGGTGTTTGTGAGTGCATATGGGCCTGGTAGTGAAAGGGATGAAGAAGAGAGGGAGTCTTTCTGGAATGATGTTGATGAGTGTCTGCAGAGTTTTGGAGCGAATGTGAATGTGGTAATGATGGGAGATCTGAATGCTAGAGTGGGAAGGTGTAGTTGGTATGCATGGTGTGCCTGGAAGAAATGAAAACGGGGAACGAATGATAGCGATGTGTGTTGAGCGAGAGATGGTGATTGGGAATACGCTGTTTGAGAAGAAAGATATTTATAAGTATACATGGGTGAGACAGGAGGGTGGAAGGGTTGTTGATAGAGCTTTGATGGACTATGTGGTTGTGTTTAAATGTGTAATAGGAAGATTGTTGAATGTGAGAGTTTTGAGAGGGGAGGGTGGAGGTATATCTGACCACTACCTGGTGGAGGGAAGGTTAAGAGTAGGTAAGAGATGGGTGAGAGCTAGGAGGGTTAGGTGTGGCAGGGAGGATTTGCAAGTGAGTGAGTTGGATAAAAGAGAGAAAAAGATAGAGTATCAGGAGAAATTGAAAGATGAGTGGAACGCACTGAAAGATCAGGAAAATGGCAGTGTGGAGGAGGAATGGCAGTTGTTTAAGAGTGCTGTGGTGGGGCATGCAGAAGATGTGTGTGGTGTGAGACGTGTGGGAGGTGGTGTAAGAAAAGGAAGTGAATGGTGGTGCGAGGAAGTAAGTATGGCTGTGGCTGAGAAGAGACGTGCATATGAAGTGTGGCTGCAGAGGAAGGATGAGATGTCATATGAAAGGTATAAGGAAAAGAGGAATAGGGCGAGAAGGGCTGTGCGTGATGCTAAAGTGGCAGCAGATGAGAGGTGGGGTTGGTGGCTTACAGAGAATTTTCAACAATAAGAAAATGTTTTGGAATGAGGTGAAAAGGGTGCGAAAGGGAGAGTCTGGGAAGGAAGAACGAGTAAAAGCAGAGGATGGAAGGATGTTAATTGAGATGGATGCAGTAAGGTAGAGATGGGCAGAGTATTTTGAAAGATTGTTAAATGTAGAGGAGGAAAGGGTAGCTGAGATTGTGGCAGATGGAAGGGTGCAAGGAATAAATGTGTTGGGAAAGTTGAATGATTCTTTGATCACGAAGGAGGAAGTGGAGAAGGCAGTAAACGAGATGAAAACAGGGAAAGCTGCAGGTATGGATGGGTGTGCTGTGGAATGCCTGAAAGGTGGTGGAGTGACCATTGTTGACTCATTAGTAAGATTGTTGAATGTGTGCTTTGTGAAAGTGCAAAGGAGAACTGGAGTTGTTCGGGAGATGGCTGGTAGAGTTGAGCGGAGGGTGTTGCGATGGTTCGGGCATATGGAGAGAATGGATAATGAGCGATTGGTGAAAAAGATAACTAGGTCTGATGTGAGAGGTGTAAGGTTGAGAGGAAGACCGCGAATAGGATGGATGGACAGTGTGAAGAGAGCACTGGATGTGAGAGGGATGTCTGTTGAGCAAGGAAGAGTGGCTGTGCGTGACAGAAATAAATGGAGAGAAATTGTGAATGAATAAGTGATGACGCAGCCCTGAGGGGATATTCTTCCGCATTTGGTCTGATCAGCTAGTCAGGTCTGGTGCGGGTAAGGGGATGGGTCCGTTATGATGTGGCAGGGGTAAACCAGCTCTGCTGTTGGGCCCTGCTGCGGATGTCACTGATTGCATTGCACAGTTGACCCTCGTGCGGTGTGATGCAGTGAGAATCTGTCCGTTCTCCCCTTGGGGCTGAGATGCGAATGAATGTGTTTGAATCAATGAGTAATCGGGGAGTGTGTCGTCCTGTCTCGGCTACCTCCCTTTCCTTGGGGGGAAGCAGCCTAGGTATATAGATAGATAGATGTACCGTTAGACTACTAGCGAACAGTTAAAAGTCATCTATTTCCGTTTTTGTTGTCTCCATGGACGACAACAGAAAGCGGGAATGCGGGATAACTTAGTAGGCTATTATAAATGGCTCGATCAACAAGCACGAATGAAAACTTTTACTCACAGAAATGCAGCTTTTTCACTGCATTCGGCCATTTTTTCACTAAGAAAAATCTATGGAAGACTAACTATAAGCCTGAGAACTATCAGTGAATGAAATAAAAAAGAACCTCGCAAATTTGCCGAGAGTCGGAGCTCCATGGAGAACGCAGGCTTGCATCACAGTCCATAGTATCCTCGGTGCCTGAACGACTGGCAAAATAAAATGCAATAAACATATCAATAAATTCAAAATTTCCGAATCAGCATTTTCAGTTAGACAGGAGACAGCAGTTTATTTAAAAAGAAAGATATTCCATATTAAAATGATCGAACAAGTATGTGCTTTTGCTAAAGTGACCAGATTTACTGGAGCTAAAAGCGGGACATTGTCCCGTATGTGTGTATATATATATATATATATATATATATATATATATATATATATATATCATCCAATCCTACATTGGCCCATGAGGAGCGTAGGAGCCCGGGGTTAGGCAGTTGGTCCCGCCATTTAAGATGAGAGTGACCAGCCTCACTCATCCCTGAGTGGCATTACATGAGCAATCAACCCCAACCTCCCCTTGGATATAAACCTTCACCGGCTCAATCCGATTGGAGCGCAATAATTACCCACTAAATCACCAGGCGCCAAAATTTGATTATATGGTTACCACCCAGCGTAGTTAATGATTTCCTGGTGCACAGGAAACCATATGGCTTGTCACTCAGTGTAGAGTCACCCACAGGCTGAAGGAAGTGGAAAGAATGAAGGAAAGACAGAAGAGGGAGTGTAAAGTCACCCGTAGGCAGAAGGACAAGGAAAGAATGAAGGAAAGAAAGACAGAAGAGAATGGAAGGCAAGAAGGATGGAGAGAAAAGAGCAGACACCCGAGAGCAACACTACATCGAGTGAGTGGATGGTGAGCGCCCCCACCTACCACACAATATATATATATATATATATATATATATATATATATATATATATATATATATATATATATATATATATATATATATATATATATAACTGCACCTCACTCTGAGGCTGCTAATCAAACACTAACGTCATATATATATATATATATATATATATATATATATATATATATATATATATATATATATCTGCACCTCACTCTGAGGCTGCTAATGAAACACTAACGTCTTAGACAAACTCTGAATATACCGTATGGTACGGTGAATAGCCGATCAAAAATGTCAGTGAGTATAACAGATTCCGTATTAATAAATCGGAATTTCGTTTGGTTTGGATTATGCATAATTTTACTAATTCATCATAGTTTCATAAAAGGTCATCTTATATCTAATGTAATGATAATTTTCTGAAAGCAGGACACGTAAGATAATTTGCTAAAAAAAAAAAAAAAAAAAAAAAAAAGCGGGACGTTTTAGTCGCAAATAAATAAGTGGGACGGACGTCAAAAAAGCGGGACTCTGGTCACCTTAGCTTTTGCACTGCACGAGTTTGTAAGCCCATGTTTTAGTCCTCTTTACTGCTTAGTGTACGAGAAAAAGGTATAATCTGCCATATCTAATAATTGTACATCAATAGGGAATAAAGGGGATAATTACATTTATTACATGCTAGGGGGAGGCAAGGAGTAAGAGGCAGAAAAGGTGTTGCTGCAGCTTCGGGCAGGGTATCCTCACTAAGAATAATTTAATTTTTGCTGCATCCTTATTGTTCCTATATCATCACCATAGCATTTGAAAAGCAAGTAACGTATTGCATTGACTAAAATTTTCCTAGGTTGGCCTTCGAAATTAGATCATCAGTTACTGAAATCCTGGGACGTAACCATGAGCACGAGGATATTCTGTGCACCACGCGTGGAGTCCGGAGTAATACATTACACATTCAAATCGGGAAAATTATGTTACAGGCACTGAGCTCTATAGTATGGAGAGGCTTTCTCATGGGTAGCGCCACGTAGTTTGTGTAACCGCCGCCAGGGGCCCAGGACGGCGCTGATGTTGTTTATCTACACCACCGACGGCCACGTCTTTTGAAATCAGCCGATGAATTCGAAAAATATAGTGCCATGGCCCACTGCTTAGCTTATGTAAGCAACAGCGGAATAGAAGCAGCAAGCTAAGAACAGTGATCCAATTGCATTACCATTGTGGAGGCGACGAGTGCAAGAGTTTCAATGTGGCGGCCAAAGGTACAGTTAAGTTCTCAAGTCCTGTCCTGAGAGCGAACCTTGTAAACCTCGGAGCAGTGAATCTGAACCACCGTTCATGAAGTCCCAGTTCTGGCAACAGTTGGTGGTCCGCGGTGTGAGCTGTAAGGAGGAAGGGTAGTGATGGTGGTGGGGGGTAGGTGGTGGTGGGGGGTTGTTATTATCGAGTTAGTAGTGCAGAATAAATGTTAGACATATTTCTTAGGGATGTAAAACCACCACCAACATGTCACACGACTCGGGTGGTTACGTGCCATATGTGCAGTTATGTCATGCATATTCAGTTTCCTAATTCCAGTTGAAAATGGTGGTCAATTATACTGTGACACAAACTACTCCTCAGCCTGGCCACCCTGTCCCTCCCACAGTGAATCGACTGACACGTATTATGGGTGGAATAGAAAACATTTCCTCTAGACCAGTTATGTAAGCATAACAAATGAAAGTATAAAGGAAAACATGAGGGTGAGAAACCAAGTGGTTATAGCACGTCATTTGAAAAAAAAAAAATAAAAAATAAAACCGCATGGCAACAGTTGAGAGAGAGAGAGAGAGAGAGAGAGAGAGAGAGAGAGAGAGAGAGAGAGAGAGAGAGAGAGAGAGAGAAACTGTATCTAGTGTAGATGATCTGTCTATCTATCTATTGCCAGACGCCTCAATCCCGTTTGGGGTGGCCACAAACAAATCGCCTCCAAGTCGCCCTGTCCCCCGCCATTTCACTGCCCTGCTCCCAACTCACACCCCCCTCTCTCATATACCTCTCCACCCCATCCCTCCATCTCATCCTCGGCCTCCCCCTCCCTCTTCCCCCCTCCACCTCACTCACATACACTCTCTTCGTCAGTCTTTCACCCTCCATCCTCTCCACATGGCCAAACCACCTCAGTGTATTCCTCATAACGCTTCCTATCACATCCACATCCACACCACAATGCTCCTTTATATACTCATTCGTCAGCCTGTCTCTCCATGTGACTCCACAGGCTCCTCTTAAATAACTCATTTCCACTGCTCTCACTCTTGACTTGTGTCCTTCCAACAATGTCCAAGCTTCACTTCCGTACGTTAGAGTTGGTATCACAATACTGTCATGTAGTAACTTTTTCACTTCCATGCTCATTTCCCTGTTTCTTATCACTGCTTTCAAGGAACCAGCAACCTTTCTTCCCTGCTGTACCCTTTCAAGCACTTCACCCTCCAAACCTCCATCCTTACTCATCACACTACCCAAATACTTAAACGTACTCACATTTTCCAATTCCTCACCATCCAACCTCGCTGTACATTCACTAACTTCACCTCTCTCAAAGACCATCACTTTACTCTTCCCTACATTCACCTTTAGGTTCCGTTTCTTACACACTCTCTCAAACTCATCCACCAAGCCTTGCAACTCCCCTTCGTCTTCACTCAACAACACAGTATCATCTGCAAACAACAGTACGGTACAGAGAGTTTCCAAACACTATCCTCTCTCACCAGGGCCACTCAAACATCCACTACCCTACCTTGTACCTCTTTTATTACCCCATCCATGTACAGATTGAACAACCATGGAGACATGACACATCCCTGTTTCAAACCAACTTTCAAAGGGAAAAATTCACTTAGTTCACCATCCACGCGCACTGCAGCCTTCACACCATCGTACATACTCTTCACAGCATTCAACAACTTCCCATCTACTCCATATATTCTTAACACTTTCCACAATCCTTGTCTATCCACCTTGTCATATGCTTTCTCCAAATCCATGAAAGCCACATACAACTTCTTTCCCTTCTCTAGAAACTTTTCCACTAAAGATCTAAGAATGAATATCTGATCTACACAACCTCTTCCCTTCCTAAAGCCTCCCTGTTCTTCTCCAACTAATTTCTCTGTTCTTTCTCTAACTCTGTCTATAAGTATCCTGCCATACACTTTTCCTATTATACTAAGAAGACAAATGCCCCTATGATTACCACACACTTCTTTTTCCCCTTTTCCTTTGTACAAGGGAATAATTATACCTGACTTCCAATCCTCCGGGACTCTACCTTCCTCCCAGGCCAATCTGCACATCTTCCACATCCATTCTACTACCATCTCTCCCCCATGCTTCAGCATTTCACCACACACTCCATCAATTCCTGGGGCTTTCCCCGATTTAACTTTCTTCATTGCTTCCACAACTTCTATCCTACTGATTTCTTCCTGTCTTCTCACCTCCCTCCTTCTCCCAGCCATTCCCCAGCCACTTATACTCGCATTACTTCCATCATCTACGTTCAACAATTCCTTAAAGTGTTCTCTCCATCTGCTCACTTTTTCTCCCTTCTCCACTAGTAATCTACCATTTTTATCTTTCACTCCCCTGCTAACTTCACTTCCACCCTGTCTTACTCTTTTCACTTCTCTCCAGAACATTTTCTTACAGTCCCTCCACTTTACACTCAAATTCCTTCCGAATTCCTCATCCACTCTCTTCTTACTCTCTCTTACTAATCTTTTCACCTCTCTCCTCCTTTCCACATATAACTCTCTCTTCCGCCTCTCAACTTCTTCCACGCCCCTATTTCTCATCCATTCATTGTACTCGTATGCTTTCTTCTTTTGTGCCACAGCCTGTTTCACCTCTTCAGTCCACCAAGCTGTTCCTTGCACCCCCCTCCGTCTTCTCTTCCTTCCACACACCACATCACATGCTGCACATATTTCTTCTGTAAATATCTTACACATACCTTCCACGTCTCCCATCTGCTCCAATTCATATTTGCCCAATCGTTCCTCCACTTCTCTCTTATACTCTGCCTTTTTCTCATCCTCCTGTAACCTTTCCACTCTCCTTGCAACTACTCCTTCCTCTCGTCTTTCCCTTCTTCTATTCCTCCATCTTACTTGCATCCTAATTCTGGCCACCACCAAGTAGTGGTCAGAAAGTCCACTCCCCCAACCTCTATATACTCTTGCATCCTTTACACATCTTTGCATCCTTTCATCCACACACACATAATCAATCATTGCCTTCCTTTCATTCAGTTCACCACCCACCCTTCTCATCACTCGCCATGTATACCTGTGGATCATTTTATGCCTGAAGAGGGTATTGGCTATCACCAACCCGCTCCCAGCACAAATGTCCACTAACGCACTCCCATTCTCATCTATCTCAGCAGGCACACCCCACTCACCAACTATTCCATCCACCTTCACATTACCAACTTTACCATTCATATCACCAATCAAAAACACTCTCTCCTTCCTTCCAAACTTTTCCATGCACACTTCTACATTTGTCCAGAACTCTTCTCTCACTCTTCTAGCACGATCTTGCGTTGGCGCATACACACACACAATCGCCCACATTTGTATTCCAACTTTCAACTTTACCCACAAAATCCTTGACCCAACTGATCGATACTGTCTTATGCTCTTCACCCGTGCAACATATCTGATGCGTTATTTGTCCCATCGTAGTTTTTGTCTGGCACCATGCTAGAAGCTGGGAAACGGGCATGTGGAAAAAAAAATACGTAGTGCATCGGCATGCATGTGCCACCTACCCACGGACTACGACGATATTTAGTGTTGCAAACATTTGTGCTTACCAAATACAAACATATTATACAGAGAAACAGCATCGTATTTGACGTCTCGCTTATATAATTATGGCACACTACATAGTTAGGATAAGTTACACCGGCCGTCTGACACAGTATTCAGGACCAACAGGTAAGGAGTGTGGTGGACTGTTGTGGTTACATCACTCATCGCGTCACCCTGACTTTAACTTAGTCCCTGTGTATACAGTATCATAATGCCCTAGATCAAAGTGTGTAAGGGATGACGGTGTGAGCAGGGCCATTGCTAATTTAGTTATAGATTGTTTAATATATGGTGACTGTATCATTGCCTGTGTTTTGACCGTTTTGAGGTCTCGACCTATAATATACAATAATATAAACGTGCGAACAGAAGACATACCGGCTACCGTGACCCCCGTGTGAAGACAGTGCCATGTTTATGAATATCTACACCACACATTGCTTGTTAGCTTTTTTTTTTTTATTGTTTTGGTCAGGAACTGAAATGTATTTTTACATGAGGAATCATTACTTTAGACAGTTTTGTGACACTTGCTTTCTCTGGTTTTCTTCCGCAAATGACTGATTCATCGAGAACATCGAGAGAAATAATTGGTAGCAATAAGCATAATCGGTTTGATATTTTTGTCGTGTGTCATGAGTTAGGTGACACATAGATCCTCGGTTCAGTGGCTTAGATGGGGAGTCCAGAGAGTGGTTATGAATCAAGTTAGACTAGGTTTCGTTTGGTCAGTTTCATTTGCCTACTTTAGCCCCCCAAAGTTGGATTGGTTAGACTTTCGAAGACAAAATTATGTTTTTCGGATGGTCTTTGATGTTACTTGAATGTTTCTGACCTTAATTTCCATAGCAGATTTATTGATACTTCCCCGCCAAATATCAAAAACCATCGAAAAAACATAATTTCGTCTTCGAGAGACACTTGTGACTGAAATGATTAATTCACCCATCAAAGTAAATGTAGTGTATCTATCTGGGTAATCGATCCACTGCAGTAATTACTCGCTGGGTTATAGAACGAACTCATTACAGCTTACAACACATGCCTCACAGTGACATAGTATGATTATTATTGCTATATCAGATACTGTTATCCATCTTATGGTACTCCGTTTTATAATCTGTCCTGACATTCGTGACCTGGTTACTTGTTTGATCACCTTATAGTAAGGTTAGAAAAAGACAAGTAACCCACGTAGCCACTGCACCCGGTGGGTTGGTGTTACGGGGGGCTGGACATACACTTACCAGACATAACCTGACCACCTAAAGTCCTAAACGTTAAAAAGGACAAGAACTCACATGACACAGCACACTAGTAAGCAAATAATTAACCTCACACAGTAAGTATCTTACGTGACCCTTCCTATCTATCTATCTATCTATTGCCAGACGCCTCAATCCCGTTTGGGGTGGCCACAAACAAATCGCCTCCAAGTCGCCCTGTCCCCCGCCATTTCACTCCTCTGCTCCCAACTCACACCCCCCTCTCTCATATACCTCCCACCCCATCCCTCCATCTCATCCTCGGCCTCCCCCTCCCTCTTCCCCCCTCCATCTCAATCACATACACTCTCTTCGTCAGTCTTTCACCCTCCATCCTCTCCACATGGCCAAACCACCTCAGTGTGACCTTTCCTAATGTGATAAATACTCGTATGTTGGTTTACTGTACTAATTCATTCTATCTCTTCTGACGTTTTAAATCTGACAAGTTAAAAACGTGAGTTTGAGGTTAACTTGCCACTATATAATTTGCTGGCAAGCTTCATTAGAATAACATAAACTCAAAAGATGAGGATGGGTATAGTTTAACCTATTAGTCACGTTTCATATATCTGCGATAAAACATCCAATTTACCTGCAAGTCAAATCTGTCAAGATAAGCAAAAGCACTGCCAGGGCCGTGTTTGTCAACAGATGTATCACTGCTATCGTTGTTCTCACCTTGAACTGTAAGGTTACCAGGTGTGGGTGGAAATGGCATCTTTATCTAAATCTATGCATGTTCATGCAGTCGTTCCGCTTGGTCTAACATGGTCGACAACACCCTAGTGGAAGTCTGGTGTGTGGAAGGGAACGGCCCTATGGAGGGAACATGAGTCCCGTCCGCGAAGTGGGGTGTGGAGGCATACAGGTGAAGGCAAATAGTTAAGTGCATGATGGGTGTAGGTAAGCACGGGTGTACTGGAGAAAATGACTCACGAATGAACAATGAAAACACATTTGCAAAATACACCATTGTTTATTAGGGAACGGCAAATGGAACCTGACTCTGACCTCAAGCCATCTACCATTACCTACCTTTTCTTCTCCCAGCTGTCATCATTCGCATAGCCCTGCCTTCCAGTGCTTTAGTGTAAACTATTTCCCATGTCTTAAATGTCGATGTGTCTCATAGGTGACGGCGAGGTGAGGCGGCACCACATTTTTCCGTGGGTGGACGTCATGCCTCATATATATATATATATATATATATATATATATAGATATATATATATATATATATATATATATATATATATATATATATATATATATATATATATATATATATATATATATATATATATATATATATATATATATATATATATATATATATATATATATATATATATATATATATATATATATATATATATATATATATATATATATATATATATATATATATATATATATATATATATATATATATATATATATATATATATATATATATATATATATATATATATATATATATATATATATATATATATATATATATATATATATATATATATATATATATATATATATATATATATATATATATATATAACTTTTTACACTCAAGGTTTGCTATCAGTACTGAGGATGATGTTTAGTATTTTACACATGATTGTAATAAAACTAATGATTGTAATAAAACTAAATATTCAGGTTAAGGAAACATGTAGAGGCCTGAGTGTTAATAACTGTCGGTGGTTTCTGTTATTAACATTGGTCAATGTCACTTCATACCTGACAAACACAGTGACTACAGAGTTGTATGTTTGGAATACTGATTTTTCATTTTCTTTAAATTTTTGTTAATTACGAAATGAACAACCATTTTACTGTATTATGGGTGATAATCACAGGTATAAATACTGCTTCGCATATGGCAACAGGTCGTGCAAATGCCCCCGATGTCATCACAACCAGGCGCAGAATTATTGGTGTTTGGGAAGGAGGCTGGTTGCCACACCAAACAGCACATGAACTGGGTGTGAATCCGCGAACTGTGAAGCGCTGGATTACCCACTGTCAGGAAGATGGGTCACTTCGCATCCGACCCAGGAGTGGACGGCCCAGGGTTACTACAGACTAACAGGTTCAAGCAATGTTACAGGTTGGCATGGAAGTAATGGATTATGTGAATTATAATAATCTGAATTGCTAATAAATTACCACCAGTAATAAGTAACCAAACTGCAATATGCCTAGTGACACATTAATTCATTCTCACCCACAGACAGGTAGATATAGACTAATAGACAGATCTGACAGATATATGTCACTTTTACTTATAAGTTTAGTTTATCCTCCACTACAATTAACACACCAATATAATTTCTGTTATATTCCCTTTAATAAAGATTTTGTGTAGCATAACCCATCGATGCGTCTTCTGTTTTGGTTTCTTACTGTGAATATGCCATTAATGGCTCCCATTTCTTTTACCAGACTATCTTGAGACCTAAGGTCACCTATATCCGTACGGCTTCGTAAAAAGTGTAAAGCTTTTCATCATCTGTCCCCATACAAACGGACATGATAATATGTACGATATCGTTTTAGACACTCCCTCCGTATACCTTACAGATCATGGGTTCTTATACTTTTCTTGTACACTGACCACTTGGAGTCATCCAATGAGTATGCAAACTATTTCGAAAAACGAAACATTTATTCAAATGTAATGCGTCATTAATTACCATTTCGGGTATGTCGATACACACATACTGGGATAAAGGTATAAGTAGATAGAAAGTGTAACATCCTCACATTACAGTAGAGTAAAATCTCATGATTAATGTATGTGTTTTTATATGCTGTTGGCCATTTGTGGACGTTAATGAAAACCAATAGGAAATGGGCACATAAGTGCAAAGTTGTAGACCAGGGTCTCATAATAAACGTATTCAACATACTGAGGCCCAGGGCCGTATCTGGGTGTCAGGGCCACGAGTATTAATGGGTGAAATTGGTTAGGGACAGAAACTACACAACCAAATGTTATGGCATGGCATAACAGTAATGGTGGCAACGCATGGTCCATGTTTCACCCTAGGGGACGCTTTTCCTGTTGCCAGTACCCTCCTCCTCACAACTTTATGTGGCTGTAAATGAGTGATGGACAGATAATTATTATGCCATCATTATATCACTGCGCCGCTACACTTGCGGGCGTGGGTATGCAGTGGTCATAGCATTATCAAACAAACTGCACATCTACTTTATTCTATGCATTCCTCTCTAACACGCCTTGTAGGTTATTCACAGGTACTTTGAACACAGTCATAGCCTAATAAACATGCAATTTTCTTTGTTTCACTACATATTAATAACGTTCTTAAGAGACTCACCATGTATGACAAAATACTCTTATAAAAGTTAGTGCTCAGCGACTGTGGTTAGCAACTGGAGCTGCATTCGTTGTCATACATTGATAATTTGTGTGCTCTTTGTCTCAAGCTTTCAGTATACAGTTTAGCCAGATACTTAGTGAATCCTGTAATGTAGCTGCACACAAATCTGTGACATGTATAATAAATGACACATTAAATAATTTACATGCCAGCAACATATGATATGAAAACTATCACGTACTCTAGCCACTCTTAAAGGAAATGGTGTAAACTCCCACTGATAGGATATATAGAAACTCCAGCACATTATGAGAACATTAATTGCATTTTGAATCTGTTCATTCTGGTAATTAAGGGTGATAGTGCGACGGTCGGATCTGTGGCGTGAGACAGGCCGATGTTAAATTTGTTGGGGAAGGCATGTGTGGATTTTACATATCCCCTCTTTTGCTAAAATTGCTGTGTCTCTCACCAACCTAACTAAATCTCGAGTGATGTTTATCTGGACGGACGAAAGCCAGAAAGCCTTTGAACGTCTAAAGTCTTGCTTCGTCAATACCCCTGTCTTGGTTAAAGCTCAGGTAGAACAACCATTCATACTAACTACAGACGCTAGTAACACTCACGTTGGCGGAGTCTTGAGCCAGATTCAATCAGATGGTACCAACAAACTGATCGGGTATTTCTCTAAAAAGTTGAACCCCTGTGAGACTCGATATTCGACGACAGATAAAGAGGCCCTAGCTGTAGTCCTTGTGTGTCATAATTTCCATCATTATCTGTAGTTACTGACACCAACCTCTCACTAGTATATTCAAACGGAAGACTAAATCACCTCTAATAAACTGGTGGATCCCAGAAATGTGAAAATATAGGTATGACATCCAGTACCTCAAGGGTAAGAACAATTTTGTAGCAGATCAGTTGTCACGCCCAGTTTGAGAAGTAGTCTGTCCACATGAAGCCACCTGGCTCGGGTTAGAACGAGAACAAATGAAGGCCCATCAAAAAGAAGAACCTGTGTGGGAACAACTAGTGCAATACCTCAAAGGTGGAGTAGTTCTGACCAAACGACTGCCCAAAGCTACTCTCGTAGATGAGGTATTATATTTTGCGAGAGAGAAGGTAGATGAAAGCCTACATTACAGTCTCATAATCCATCATGCGTTGGCTTAACAAGCGCTCCAGCACTCACATGAATTGTCAGGTCATCTTGGGCAAAAGAAAACAATCAAGAAAGCAGAGGAGTTAAACTATTGGCAGAATCTCATAGTTGATGTATGTGAATATGTTAAGAAGTGCATAACTTGCCAAAGATTCAAAGGGGACACTGGACTGCAGCAACAGTGGAAAGAATTGCCTCAAGTGAATAAGCCATTGGAGAGGATTGGAATAGATCTTACTGATATGGTTGCTGGAACCCAGGGTTACCGATATGTACTTACAGTAGTAGACCATTACAGTCATTATGTTAGGTGCTTCCCCCTAAAGACCAAACACACCACACACATAACAAACTGTGGCAATATGTGACACCTCGCAGTATTGTCCTGGATAATGGAGGTGAGTTCACCAGTAGAGACATCCAGAAATTCTGCCACCAACATCAAATTACCGTGTACTACATGACCCCTTACCATCCTCAAGGTAACGGTGTCACAGAGAGGATGCATTGTACCCTCAAACCTGTGCTCTCTGCCTTATGTCAAGGACACCCCCTTTGGTGGCCCCAGCTGCTCCAACCATCTCAGATTGTCATGAATCAAGCTATTCACACCTCAATGGGACAGCAGCCATACTTCGCGTTCTTCTCCCGCCATCCTCCCAGACTGGTGAATGCACGACTTCCCTCAATTGACAACAAAGAAGACGAGTTAGCCAGTGTGCTCACTTTCTTCAGGGAAACGCACCAGAATATGGCACACCGGTACCGGGATGTAGCAAATCGGAGGAGGAAGAATCAGACTGTCGGTGTGAGAAGCTTTGTGTGGGTCAAGTAGGAAACAGTGGTGCCAGGTACAGGTTGGAAGTTAAATGTGAAGTGGGATGATCCTTATCGTATAATGAAAGTGGTGCTGGACAGAAGTGTGTATATGATGGAAAATGTTTTTACTGGGAAACGGTTACAGAGAGCTGCCGGGCAGGTGAAACCTTATTGTGGTGGCGAAGAGTGGCTGTTGGAACCCTTAGAAAGTGCCTTTTTACCTGACCCGGTGAATGAACAATTGCCACCCCATGAAAGACGCCCTCACCGCCGACTCATCGAGGAATGTTAAGTCTGTGAAGGTTAAGGAGTGTAACGGTTTATGAAAGGGACAAGGAAGTGTGTGTTGGTCAGACTGGCTGACAATTGACTGCAAAGAGTTATAGTTTCAGGGAGCAAAAGAGGTTGAGATGGGCTCAGCCCAGTTCAGTGGGGATACTACGAGAACTTAACTTCAAGGGACAGTGCGCACCTACCCCTCACATTACAGTTAACATGGCCTAGAGTGTGGTCCTGACTTCACGACCTGTCAAGCGCTCATCAGTCACTAGGAGGAAGCCTGGAAACGCAAGCATCGAATGGAAGAAGTGTGAGTGAAGCTGAGAGACAGTGAGTGTGAATGGGAAGCGCCCCTGGGACGATCTTGGCAACGAGAGTATGAGTCCACCCACCTGGGTGACTATGCCCTTACTCAGGCAGGAGGTTAACTGGGGTGTCTCTTCTCCACTGGATATTTGTTTTTGTGTGGTAAATTCATTGGTGACGTGAAGCGACCCCCTTGGGTACGCTGTGTAGTATGTGGACCGACAGGTGCCACTTATCGTGGGGAGAGTGTTAAAAGATGTGTTCAAAAAGGGGACTCGCAGTCATGTTGGTAAGTCTCTCCCATCCGCACATGCATCCTTGGAACGTGTATTAGTAATTGTGTTAAAAAGACCCAAATGGTAAAAATTTGTTTCCCAGAGGAAGGACCTGTGTAGTGCCAGTAAGTTAGGTTAAGATATAATATAAATATAATTTAGATGTAATATAGATGTAATTTAGTAATTTAGAACAATTTAGTATACGTGACAATAGAATATTCTGGTCAACTCTTAATTCTTTCAATAATAACTTTAACAAGTCATCATCCATTCCCCCACTAAAATCTTCAGATGGCAACATTACAAATGACCCACGTGGGAAAGCGGATATTTTTGCCAGTACATTTGCCAGGAACTCTACCATACAGTAGACGATACCAGCCAGAATGTCCCAGTACTAGAACTTGACTCTCCCAAAACTGCCCCACTTAAAAAATACAGACAAGATACGTAAAATGCATTCTAGACAATTTACCTACCAAAAAAGGTCCAGGCCCAGATGGAATTCCACCAATTGTTTTGAAAAAATGTTCCCCTAAACTTGTCTCTGTTCTAGCTAAATTATTCAGACTATGTATACGTACCTCTTTATTCCCAAATTCATGGAAAGAAGCCAATATCCACCCAATTCCGAAATAAGGAAGTTCCTCTGATCCCTCTGATTACAGACCAATAGCTGTCACATCTTCTCTTGGTAAGGTATTTGAAACTTTAATTAATAAGCACAGTGTTAAACATCTTGAATCCAACAATTTAATTAGTGATAGACAATATGGATTTTGCCACGAAAGATTCACCATTGACATACTCAATCTCCTAACTCATACCATACATCAATCAATTGATCTACATGGAGAAAGTCATGCAGTAGCTCTTGATATTTCTAAAGCTTTCGACAGAGTATGGCACCATTCCCTGCTGTCCAAACTCCCTTGCTATGGACTAACGTCTTTTGTTCCTTTGATTTCTTCATATCTTAGTTACAGGAAAATTAGAGTAAAAGTAGATGATGGATATTCCAATTTCCATTCAAATAACGCTGACGTGCCGAAGGGGTCATTTCTGGCACCAACCCTATTCCTGTTTCATATTAATGATCTCTTATCTGTCACCCACAATCCCATCCACTCATTAGCAGATGACTCAGCACTACATAGTTCATTCGCACTCAGACACCCATTTACAAAATCTAGTATCCCCTCAACTCAGTACAGCCATCTCCATAAATCAAGACCTATCTACGATCAGTGAATGGGAACAAAACAACCTTGTCTCTTTTAATGCTAGTAAAACGAAATATATACAATTTACTAATCAACAGATATTGTCAGATTCGTACATTACCTTCAGTGCTACTAATATTCCCATCTCCAAAAGTATTGAAATGCTTGGTGTCTCACTTAACAGTGCCCTCAGCTGGACCTCTCATGTTAGATCATTTGCTAAAACTACTTCAAAGAAACTTGGATTATTGTACAGAGTCCGTAACTTCTTCGCTGATGAGCAGTTAGCTATAATTTATAAGAGTCATGTGCGTTCTCAGCTTGAATATTGCTCACCCTTGTGGAATGGATGTGGAGAGGTTGCATTAAAACAACTAGACAAAAATCAGAACAAAGTTGTTAGAATTATTAACAACCCTGTCATTACAAATACACTACCTCCCCTGCAAGTAAGAATGAATGTTGCCTTCCTTGCATTATTTTAAAGGTATTTTTTTGGCAAATGCTCAGACGAAGTTGCGTCCATGGTGCCACCTCTCCATGCCTTCCCTCGTGCTACACGGGCATCTGGTAGCGCTCATGACTGGAATGTCACTCAGTCATATGTAGAACTTCTGCTTATCAGAGTTCTTTCTTTCCCCGAACTGCAACTGTCTGGAACTAACTTCCCCAAAGGTGTTTCCCTTAAAATTTAAACCCACAGTTGTTCAAGTCTAACTGTTACAGATATTTTATGAACAGAGGACACCAGTAATCTGGTGTATGGATTATTTTTATTTATTCATTTGTTTTTCCTTCGTCCATTCTGTTATTTAAAAAAAAAGTGTAATCTAGTATAAGTGGAATATAAGTATAGTATAAGTGTGATTTTTTTTACATCGTAGAAATAAGTTAGGAGGTGGATAACTATGTATTATGGAAGTCGCATTAGGTATTACATCAGCCGACCACACTTCCTCCCTCTCCTTGCCTCCCTTCCTCCATAAAACACGCTGGTAGCAGAGTTTGGCAATAATTTAAATTAGCTGAGTCTTCATAATCTTCCAATTGAGTAAATTCAAAGATATTTTTTAGTCCTGATCCATTCTAGTGATGGATATACTAATTGAGAAAGTGCCAGAAGGGGAGAAGCAGTTCATAATATCCTATGTATTGTTAATCTGAAAATATCGATCATTGTGCGCATTACCAAACCAAGGTTAACTGACAAAATAACGTCCGAACGCCATGATGAAAACTTAATATCAATGGTGAGATCATTATCGATAATACTCAAATTTTTACCATCGTCATATAATCTTTGTGAGACACTCTAAGTTCTAAAAAGGTCAATCCCAAAACGAATGATGCAAGACATGCTTGTTAAGTAATATCTGTAACTGGAAGTTGACATCCTTGGATGCAGTCGGACCGGTATCCTAGCTTATATGAGACGAGAGCATGCTATGAGCGCGTGACTCTACCATCAGTTCCCGTTCCATCTGCAGGTTAGTGATAAAACCCTTATATTCTCCCCCTCCATTGTTTTCACAATGAAAGTAATGGAGATTAGAATAATTAATAGTTGTGTTCAGTAGCAAAAATTCTTGCGTGACTCTACCATCAGTTTCCGTTTCATCCGCAGATCTTAACACCAAGCAAGTCATAATCTGCCAGTCACGTCATCACACTTACAGACTTTTCATACCCCCCCCCCATTAGTTGTGTTAGGATAAAAATCTAGATAACTGTACATTAACATAAGTTGGGGAGTTTTCTTTATTATAATTCATAAGGGGAATAATATAATCAGAGTAGATTTACTGGGATAAATTTGTGTTCTCATTCTAGGAAGATTTGTAAGCATTAAGTCAGGTCCTTTGAGTTTTACTGTTAACAGTACTGAGTGGTTATGAACAGGTCTCACCTTTGAATTGAAATTTAATTATTGTAAAGGGCACAGAGTATATTATTAAGAAAGTGGCATTTCATACTGTTTAGTATCGTTTCTCCCCGAGTCCACCAGTGACCAAGGAGGACGACACCCAATGTAGACCGCAGGTCATTCTGGTTAAAGTGATGTCAGAGGAAATAGTAACGGGAGAACTGAGGAAACAGAGTTTTAACATTTTGTAAAATCATTAAAATTAATGCAACATCCCAGTTCCAGGTTTCCAACTACCCTTCTCTGATAAGCATATAATGGGCGGACCGCGAGATGCACTATGGAGAAAAACAGACTCGTGAACCCAAGCGAACCTAAACATCACGCTACCCTATTCAGCCAAAAAATTGTTCCTAACTGTTTGGACACATATCAGGTAATTCATTAGTATCTACTTCGATAAAGCAAAGGGGATTAAATCACACCAAAAAGTTTGGACCATTACACTGGTGGTCAGCGGTGGTATATAAATTATTTCTAGCAATACACTAGTGAGAAGTGGCATTTATAACAATACTAATTCACGACATTACAGAAGGAAATATCAGAGGATATGTCATAAAGATGTAGAGGAACACAAAAGACTAGGGAAATATGAGAAGAGTAAGTCAGGACCATTGGGAGTAACTTTCCAAGCTCTGAACACTGTAGAGAAATATTTAAAAAAAGCTTACAAACTCATGGGGAAAAAGGAATTAAAAAGTATGAATAAAAAGATGCTTAACTCAGGAGGAATGGGGATTACTAAATGAGGACAGGAATGAGGCAAAGACAAAAAATGAGGAAAGACCAGAGGAAGAGAGGAGTATTTTTTTTTTTTCTTTACAAAGTAGTAGGGTTACAAGTAAGAAAGTGGTATATTAACATCGCGGACTAAAACAAAGGATGATAGTAGTTTCAGAATGTCAGATATGTAAACAACATGATTAAGGTGATGTACTCAAATGTTGATGGAGTGATATCAAACTTATTAGAGATAAAAGACTATACCAGAGGAAACGAAACAAAATTAATCCCAAAGGATATCAAACGACACCCTAAGCTTCGAGGAACACAATATGCGGAGAAGAGATAGATATTTGTAAAAGGAGGAGTTATGATATTAAAGAAAAATATACAAGTTAAAGAGATAGACTAGATGTACTCTCACAAGAAGAATTAATTGCAGTAGAGACCAACACATCTGAAGGGCAAATAATGGTGGCAAATTTGTACATGCAACCCAAATCATACACTTGGGATCATTCAAATATGATAACCTGGCAGAAAGTGCGATTCAGAGTTTAAGAGCCCTACTACATAGAATGGAAGAGAAATATGAAGGAATTATATTAACTGACGATTTCAATACCAATAGAAAATGGAATACTCTAGATGTAAGAAGCTGTGAAAGGTGTCGGGATCAAAAGTTCCTTCATCTTGTACAGGAGTTTTTCCTAACACAACATGTAAAGGGAAATACCAGAAAAGCAGGACTAGAAGATCCATTATTAACAGATCATATAATTACTAGGCAATATAATATCAACAACATGATGTATCACCCTACATTCAGCAAAAGCAACTGTGCAGTATTGCATCTTCAGGATTGCATATGATATTGTTGATATATGGGATTTGCTAGTGAGGAAGTACTGGAAGGTTCTCAATATTTCTTGTGTTTTTCAGTTACAAGTGGGAGTTACCAGTTAGCCTGATATTTGTGAGTGGAAGTATTTTGTAAGTTGTACATTAATTTTTATGTTCTTTTTCCCTATAATGTTTTTATATATGTGATTGTTGAATTATGTAACTTTATCTCAGTTTATATGTTAAACAATTTAGAGTGTTATATATTTTAACAAAACTCTGGATTTTTAGATGTCTCCGAATTGGTAACTATTGCCCCTTCGAGAGTATACCAGAACTCTGGAGAAGTAGGGAAGGCTGTTTAAGGAGGTGGAAGAGCCTAGGGGAGTCAATTTCTTTTCAGTTCAGTTTGAGGTTAGTTTAGTGTCAATTCAGTGTCCGTGCAGATTGTATAGCTCTGGTACGTGTAAAAACAGTGAAGTTGGCAAGCATTAACTGTAACTATATGAAAAATAAAGACAGCGAACTTAAGAAGCCAGTGTTTGTTTACAATGCCTGAGCTGATCTCGTTGTTTCACGCCGAAAGGCTGGCCATAAGCAGAACAACTCACTGGGCAACATCCTTCCTATACTGAGGTACTATTGTTGGAGCTTGTGGCAATGTGGGACTGGGGATGTAACAATAATGTCAGGAATGGGATCAGTGGAAAAGTGCTGCAGTGAGTCAGCCAGAAAGTGCACAGACAAAAGGCCAAGCTAGGCAAGAGGAGGCATTGCTGGCTTCAATCTAATATACTATAGCAGTAACTGTGTGTGTGTGTGTGTGTGTGTGTGTGTGTGTGTGTGTGTGTGTGTTTTGGGCAGCCGAAACTACACATTCAAATCACACCAAAATTGGCACAAAAGTCACAAAATATTCGCTGTGAAAAAACTTGGTCCCATCACGTTTGAAAAACTTTTACTATATTTCATGAGTGATCAAATTTTGACCAAAAAACGCTGCTGCCGTGGCCGAGTGGTTAATATCTCAGACTTGCATGTGGACAACTTGGGTTCCATTCCTGAAGTGAGGTGAGGGCGCCTTTCTTCGGTACCGAGGCGTCCTAGTGCACCAAAATTAGCATGAAAATCACAGAAAATTCGCTGATATCGAAAAACTTGGTCCCATCTCGATTGGTGATTTTTTATTTGAGTTAAGAGTGATCAAAGTTTGGTTTGGAAAATAGTACATTCGGTACCAGGACTTTTAGAAATCGAGTCTATTCGAGACATGAGAAAGCGAGCGCACAGCGCGAGAGCCCTCTGCAGGAGCAAGAGCTAGTGTTCCATTACCAAAGCGAGGTGAGGGCGCCTTTTTTTGGTACAGGGGCGTCCTGTTGCACCAAAATTGGCATGAAAATTGCAGAAAATTCGCTGATGTCGAAAAACTTGGTAACTTCTCAATTGACGATTTTTTATTAGAGTTAAGAGCGATCAAAATTTAGTTCAGAAAACAGTTCATTCAGTACTGGGACTTTTAGAAATCGAGTCTACTTGAACCATGAGAAATCGAGCACACAGCGCAAGAGCCCTCCGCAGGAGCAAGTGCCCCGAAGGGCAAACGAGCACTTATTATTAAGCTATTGCAAGTACAAAGTGTACAGCTACAAGCAAAATGTGTACAATTACAAGAACACTATGAAGGGCAGAAGGGACTCAAAGAACAATTACAAGCACAGAATGTAGGACAGAAAGAACTCAAAGAAGAAATACAAGAATAGAATGAAAGACAGAAAGAACTCAAAGAACAGTTACAAGAATAGAATGAAGGACACGAAGAACTCAAAGAATAATTACAGGAAGAACAGAAAGAATGATATGAACAGTTTCATGAGGGATTAGAGGAACAACAGAGAGAATTACAACTGAGGATGCAGGGACAGGTAGACGTTTTCAGGGGGGAAATGAAGGAAAGACAAAAACAGTTAAAGGAGGAAGTATATGCAGAGCTACAGCAGCAGAAATATGAGGTAAGGAATAATGTTATAGAGTGCAGACAATATGTAAACGACCAGTTAAAGCATGTAGACAGCCATTTGAAGATAATTAGTGAGAAGATTGAGGCTATTGAGAAATGTCTGGAGGCTGAAATTAGTGTACAGGGATTATATAAAGAAAATGGACAGTGTATGGTGAATCTTGATGAATCACAAGCATCTAATGGTAGCATCACAGAGGTGAATGATCAGATTGTGGGAGTTTTGAGTCGTGGACTTAATAATGGTGCTGCAGTTTTTAGGTCCCAAACCAGTGAAGTGCATGGCTATTATGGGGATTTAAAAAGAATCCTCTGGAATTTGATGACAAAGAATCTTGGGAAGCTTACTGTGTGCAGTTTGAATTACGAATGGTTGGGACGATAGGCAGGGGGCAGTGCAACTGGCTACTAGGCTCAATGGTGCCACAATAGAAATTTTGGGCCAGATGTCACTGGAGGAGAGGAACTGTTATCAGTCCTTAGAAGTACTGGAGCACAGATACAGTACCATGTACCAGACTGAGGTTTACAGAGCAAGATTCCAGAGCTGTGTAAGGGCTCAAGGCAAATCCCTACAGCTGCTTGCTCATGACCTGGAGAGTATGACATACATGGCATACCTTGGAGTGGCACCTAACCTGTTGGCTATTCTTCTGAGGGACTAGTTCATTGATGCTCTTGATAGTGCAAAGTTGAATGTGCAGGTGAAGACGGGACAACCAAGAAGTATGGAAGAAGCACTAGCCAGGGCTTTAAAATTTAAGTCGTACATCAGGTTCAGTATGTCCAATTTTCAGGCGTCATTATGCTGGATTCAAGGCAAGAAAGGGGCAGGTACATGAAGTGGAAAAATTTGAAGGAAGTTGCTGGTACTGTGAAAAGCTAGGACATAGGAATGAGGAATGCTACAAGTGGAAGAGGGAACAGGAGAAGATCGGAGGAGGTTGCTGGTTCTGCCAAAAGCCAGGACAAAAGGAGTATTGTTAAAAATGGAAGAAGGAGCAATAACAGAACTGTGCAAGGAGTCCCACAAATGCAACAAATAGGTGTTGGCTATGCGGTGAGATAGGGTACTTCAGTTCTGACTGTCTGAAGAGGAAAAAGGCTGCAGAAGACAAGAGGCAGAAAACTTGTGGAGGCTATTGTTAAGAGGCACCCACCAGCTGACTTTTCACAAGTAGCCCAGCCACCATGATTATGCAAGAGAACTACGTTTGACAGCATGGTAGATAGATGGAAGAATAGACGGCAAGAGGTGTTCTCTGGTGGTTGATTCTGCTCCAGTGCAGACTTTTGTAAGGCCTGATGTGTTACGTCATGGGTATCTGCTGAGTCATCAGAACAACTGTGTGGCATAACCGGGCACAACACAGAACTCAGGAGACCCCTGGATGTCTGGATTGAACTAACAGGGCAAAAGGCTACACTTCCAGTCTACGTGGCCAACATGGAGGATCCTTGCCTTCTTGGTCAGGACTATCTGATGCCCACAGGCTGTAAACTGGACTTCTGCTCCATGAAGCTGAAGGTTCGAGGAAAGTTGGTTCCCGTCATGGCAGTGAGACATACCAGTTCTGGTGGCGAGGTAAGGGCGTTCCGCACTACAGTAATACCACCAAAATCAAAATTATTCCTCCAGGGCAAGGTGGATGGCTCTTTTGACAGCTATCTAGGGGTAGTGGAGCCTGATGTTAGTACAAGATGAAGGCTGGAGTGATGGTGGTGAGAACTTTGGTGGAAACATGTGCAGGTGAAGTGCCAGTTGCGGTGGCCAATTTCTCCCGTGAGCCACAGAAGATCACAGAGAAAGAAATTATGGGACTGTGCCAGGTGCTGGACCCTGATTGGTATCAGAGAAAGGCCTGTAAAAGGAGTGTAGTCAGAGAAGATGGGTATCTGCCAGACCACTTACAAGACCTGCTTTGAAGGCATTACCAATGCCTGAATGACTCATAAGTGCTGAAGTTGAGGGAACTGCTGATGAAGTTTGCTGATGTCTTTTCCACTGGAGACTTAGACCTGGGGTGTACTGATCCGGTGGAGCATTGTATAGACACCAGGGATCACCACCCGATTAAACAGCCAGTGCATAGGATAGTGCCAACCTAATGACAAGAAATGGAGAACGTTATGGAGAGTTTCCAAAGTCAAGGAGTGATAGTGAAGTGCAGCAGTCCTTGGGCATCAGCAGTGGTTCTATTATAGAAGAATGGCTCAGTCAGGTGCTGTGTGGATTATCAAGCTCTGGATGAACTGACAGTGAAGGATGCATACCCCTTGCCAAGGACTGATTACATGCTGGATGCTCTGTCAAGTGCATCGTGCGTCCCCACCCTAAATATGAAAGCAGGATACCACCAAGTCAAGGTTGCAGAGAAGTACAAGGAAATAAAACAGTCTTTTTATATGGGCTGGGTTTATGTCAATTTGAAGTGATGTCATTTGGCCTATGCAATGCCCCAGTTACCTTTGGGCATCTCGTGGATCATGTACTGGAAGGCTTGCACTGACAGACATCTTTAACCTATCTTGATGATGTAATTGTGATTGGACGGACTTTTGACCAGGAATTGGAGAGGCTTTCGGAAGTGTTTCACTGGATCCTAGTGGCTCACCTCAAGCTGAACCCTAAGAAGTGCTACTTGTTTCAGACGGAAACAAAGTACATGGGACACACTGTATGTGAGGGTGTCATCTGCATGGATCCAGAGAAAGTGGCAGCTTTGAGAAGCTGACCGGTTCCAAGTTATGTGAAGGAGCTATGGAGTTTCCTGGGTTTGTGTACCTACTACCAGCGTTTTATTAAGTACATTGCAATGATATCTGCACCTCTGCACAAGTTGTTGGGGAAGAGGCAGAAGTTAACGTGGACTGCAGTGACTCAGAAGGCTTTCAATGAACTGAAGGAGGCGTTGGCAAGCTCTCCAGTGTTGCCATACCCAGATCAGAGTCAGCCAATCATCCTGGACCTTGACGCTAGTGACCATGATTTTGTTGAAGTCCTGTCGCAGAAGAAGGATGACAAAGAGTATGTGGAGAGTGGTGATGAATAACAGCAAGAAGCTCAGCCCACTGGTGCAGAACTACTGTGTGACCCATAAGGAGCTCTTGACAGTGATGAAGAGCCTTGATTTCTTCTATACCTACTTGTATGGGTCCTACTTCATCATCAGGATGGACCATGTGGCACTCAAATGGCTGAAGAAGTTAAAGAATCTGGAATGACAACTGGCATGCTGACTCAGGAAGCTGCACCAGCACAACTATGAGGTGTGGCACCATCCTGAGTGGGTACATACCGTAACAATGCAGACAGCCTGAGTCGCCGGCCTTGTGACCCAGAGTGCCAGCAGTGCAGAAAAAAGAAGATCGTAGCAAGATGTGCAGTGGTACTGCGGTGATAGGGCCAGTGTCAACTGAAGAAGACCTGAAGAGGATGCAGATGGAGAATGCAGGTTTACAACCAGTGCTAGAGTGGCTGCAGCAGGCACGGTGCAACTGTCTTGGAAAGAGGTTTCCAGATTCAGCCCAGCAACTAAGAGCTACTGGAGTCAGTGGGACCTTTTTCTTATGAACAAAGGACTACTGGAGCATCAGTGGGAGACACTCGATGGCCTCAGCAAGCATTGGTAACTGGTGGTTCCGAAGAAAAAGGGGTCCGAGATCCTGGATGAGTCCCATACCCAGATCAGTTGTGGGCACCTGGGAGTGAAGAAAACTATAAGTCGGCTGCGACAGAGGTTCTACTGGACTGGCATGCAGCAGGATGTTGAAGAGTGGTGTCGGGCCTGTGATGTATGCTGTGCCTGGAAGGGATCCAAGAAACGTGGTTGCCCCCCTCTTCAGCTGTACCAGCTGGGTGCACCAGTGAAAAGAGTCGTGGTGGACATTGCTTGACCTCTTCCACTCACCGAAAGAGGAAACCGGTATATATACAGTATGTTGCCATGGACTGCATCACAAAGTGGCCAGAAGCCTATGCCATCCCTCATGAAGAGGCTGTAACTGTTCCTCAGGTGTTGGTTGATCATTTTTTTTCTGTCATTTTGGGATGCCACAAGAGCTACATTCAGACTAGGGTAGAAACTTCGAGTCTGCTGTGTTCCATGAGTACTGCAAGTTACTGGGGATCAAGAGGACCAAGATGATCCCAGTCAGATGGGATGGTGGAGAAACTCAACTGGACCCTGGGACAAGAACTGGCCAAGTACTGCATGGAGGGACAAATGGAATGGAACCAGAAATTACCTGCATTGTTGATGGCATATAGGTCTGCATCCCATAAGTCTGCCAGCCACACCCCTGGAATATGCTTACCCAATGACTTGTTAATGGGAAGAACACCTGGTGAGGAGCTGCCTACTGACACCTCCAGCTACACGAAACATCTTCAGGAAATGGTTGCTGAGATTCTTCAACAAGTGCAAGGAGCCCTTAAGTTTCCAGCTGAAGTGATGAAGTGCAAGTATGATGCCAAAGCATATGAGGAGAGCTTCAAGGATGATGACAATATTTGGTTATACAATCCTCTGCAGAAGAAAGGACAGTCGCCCGTGGGACAGGCCTTACACTGTGTTGGACCGCCTATCAGATGAAACACGCCGGATTCGGGGAGGCAGGAAATCTCACCCAAAGGTGGTACACGTGAATCATCTGTGGCAGTACCATAGGCCAGGACAGTACAGCTGGGACGTCTCCGAAGAATCTTCCTGCAGCCAAGGATGTTGAGGAGGACCAAGGAGCTGAAGTACAAGAGGATGGTGACAGTTTCCCAAGAGAAGAAGTGCATCAAGGAGAGGACCAAGACATTCCAGGAGGAGTGGTCTGTGTGAAGAAGAAGGGACGTCGTTGGAAGCGCCATGAGAGAAAACCTGATAAGTTGAAGGATTTTTTTGTGTATAATTAGTCTGGAATAAAAGTTTTGTTTGCAAACATTGTGTAGTTTTGTCGGGGTGACAAAGGACTAGGGAGGGCACAGTGTTGAGAAGCGGGATTTGCTAGTAGAATTACTGGAATGTTCTCAGTGTTTCTCATATTTTTTAGTTATGAGGGAGAGATGCCAGTTAGCCTGCCATTTGTGTGTGGAGGTTTCTTGTAAGGTGTACATTAATTTTTATGCTTTTTTTTCTGTATAATGTTTTTATGTATGTGAAAGTTTGGTAAATTATGTAATTTTATCTCAGTTTGTATGCTAAATATTTTAGACTGTTATGTAATGTATGAAAACCCTGGATATTCTGGATGTCTCGGAGTTGGTAACTGTTGTCCCTTCGAGAGTATACTAGAACTCTGGAGAAGTAGGGAAGGTTATTTGGGAAGTGGAAAAGCCTAGGACAGTCAATTTCGTCTCAGTTCAGTTTGAGTTTAGTTCAGTGTCAGTTCAATGTCAGTGCAGAGTGTATAGCTCCAGTACTTGCGAAAACAGATAAGTGAAATTGGCAAGCATTTAGTGTAATTATCTGGAAATTAAAGACAGCAAACATAAGAAGCCGGTGTTTATTACAATGACTGAGCTGATTTCGTTGTTGCACACCAAAAGGCTGACCATGAGACGAACTCACTGAGCAACGTCCGTCTTATACTGAAGTACTGCTGCTGGAGCCTGTGGCAGTGTGTGACTGGGGACGAATCTATATAGTTAGCAGTAATGAAAGTCACAAAAAGAGTCTGATGAACAAGAACGACAATTACCATGTCCTAACGAAGTATTTCATAGAAACAGACTGGGAAAAGAAGCGTAGAGGATAAGATATAAATGTGATATAGAGAATATTCTGTGAATTTTAAGAAACAGGAGTTCAATATTAAATCCCTCAGCACAAAGGACCAGAAATAAGGATAAAGAAATGGTTTAACACATAATGTAGAAAAGTAATGAGAGCTCAAAAATTTATAACAGAATAATTTCGGTTTGAAGTTATTCTACTGTTAACACCCAAGTTATATTAAGTGAGAGGAGTCTCTTTAAATTAGTGGGTAAAACTAACCTTAAGTCACATATTACAGTATATATCCTCATGTCAAAGCTTGTTTCCGTCAATTTGGGCAAATATCTAAGAATACTTAGCTAGGTAGCAGTGGAATGATAGAAGACACGCTAGCGGTCTTGGTTAGATTTGCGAGGGTCTATCAAAGTGTCCTCGTGCAATTATTTACAGTGTGCACCTTGAACAAGCTTAAGGGACTAAGTGAGCAATGGCTTTCTCCTCTCACTCATTGGATTCAGAGACGCCAAACATTACTTAATCACAATTACTTAAATACAATGAAATACCTCACGAAATTTACAAGGAAAGTCTAATTTAACAAATCAGTATTAGTCTCAACTAAGAATAAAATCAGATATTCATTTTACGTAAATCAAGCTATTATAGCTTCTCCCATTTTCCACGATACCACAACACACAGGTGCAGTCAGGTACAGTGGAAAAATCCTAACCTTTTAGGTATTTCTACACGTATTTACAATATAGTTGTCCATAAAGGTTAAATGCAGTAGCATTTATTCTAATAATAAGGATTATTAACAAGAAACTAGAGCATTTCCCAGAATTAATAAACCACTTGAAATAGTAATAATCGTTCTCTGGAATTTTTCTCTACCTTTTAACAGGGACAACTATTAAAAGAAAAAAGTGTGAATACCTTTTAACACAGGATATCTTCCTCAGGAGGAAAATAGTTTCCACAGTATGGGGGCCGGGTGAAAAATAATGCACTGTATCATGTAACGTGACCCCTAGCCAGAAGACTTCTCCACAAGTCTCGAGAACCCTGTGCTGCAGCCCTTTTAGGTTTCGTTCTCCACCATTCGCAGTCTCATGGACACCCATCAGCTCAAGGGATACCAATTTATCAATGGTTTTTATGTTGATATGTCCCCTTCATTTAATTTTAACAAGTCTCAGCACCCGCTCTGAAAATGGATGTGTGAAGATGACTCTCACAAATGGCCTCTGAGAGCTTGGTTGGTCTGTTTTTACTAAGACCACATCTCCAAAGTTTATGACTGCTTACTGGCAGCTTGATCCTCATTAAACCTTTCTCCTAGGCTCAAAATATAATCTTCGTCCCAATGTCTATTCCAGATATCAAATATCTTTTTCAAATGTTGATATCACTCAAGCAGATAATGCCCTAGTTCATTATTCTCTATGATGGGATCATCTACTTCCTCCAGGATAGCAACATAGGGTACCGATGGAGCTTTCTGCACTACAACATATGAGGTGGAGTCAATGCATCAATTGATACACTAGCGTCATCTAGGTAAGTTAAAGGTCTATCATTAATTCTAGCCTCAGTTTCAGTTATTAATGTTCTCAGCTCTTCTCTAGTGATGTTAGTTCTGAGGAAGGTGTTCCTAAGGCAGTTCTTCACAATACCAATCATTCATTCAATGAACCCATTTGCTATGGTGCTCTAGGAGCTATTAACTGCCAGGTCCATTTTCGGATTCCCAGGGTCACCTTAACCTTTGAGTTTTTTTCTTTTTATGCGAGGAAGAAGGAACCAAAGGCCATGAGCCCGCAGTAACAGTTCCCTCCAAGAGAAAAACAAAATACAATATAGAGCCAAATTCAAGATCCGATCATTTTGAGATGCCTGGACACACTGCGTTCGAATGACTGGAGATCATAGGCAGCAGGAAATACAGACAGAGGGAGACAGTTCCAGAGCTGACCTGTTGCATAAATGAAAGACTAGGAGTAACGGTTAACTCTTGCATTAGAGAGTTGGACAGAAAAAGGATGAGAGTTTGCTGCCAGACGGGTGCTACGCGCCCGTCGTAGAGGTGGAGGAATGCAAGCAGACAGTTCAGAGGAGCAGTGACCATTAAAGTAGCGATAGAAAAGAGATAAAGATGCAACAGTGCGGCGAAGAGACAGAGGTTGAAGGGAGTCAGTAAGAGGAGGAGAGTTAATGAGACGAAAAGCCTTTGACTCCACCCTATTGAGAAGAGCTGTATGAGGGGAGCCTCCCCACATATGAGAGTTGTACTCCACACAGGGGCGGATAAAACCCCTGTAGAGTCAACAATTGCACGGGTAAAGAAAGAGCGGAGTCGGCTTAGCACACCCAATCTCTTGGAAGCAGATTTTACAAGAGATGTAATATGATCTTTCCAAGATAAGTCCCGAGTAAATGAAACCCCAAGCATATTCAAGGATGATGCAGGATTAAGCTGAATATTATTAAACATTAGTGGGTATACCTGTGGAAGATTTTGTCGGGTTGAAAGGTGTAAGAACTGAGTCTTAGATGCATTAAAGAGAACCATATTATTTTTACCCCAGTCAGAGATACGAGCCAAGTCAGACATTAGGTGTGCCATAGCCTCATCCCTTGTTTGTTAAAGTAACTGTTGAGATGGGCGTTGCAGGAACCGAATGGAAAGGTGAAGGGTGGAGTCATCAGCGTATGAGTGGATAGGGTTAGATGTACAGCTTAGAAGATCATTGATGAATAAAAGGAAGAGAGTTGGTGATAGGATAGAGCCCTGAGGAACACCACTGTTGATAGATCTAGGAGAAGAACGATGGCCGTCTACAACAGCGGCTATAGAACAACCAGAAAGGAAGCTAGCGATGAAGGCACAGATAGAAGGATAGAAACCGTAGGAGGGCAGTTTGGAAATTAAAGATTTATGCCATACTCGATCGAAAGCCTTTGAGATGTCAAGTGCAATGGCAAAGCTTTCGCCAAAGTCCCGAAAGGAGGATGACCAGGAGTCTGAAAGGTAGGTGAGAAGATCGCCAGTGGAGCGTCCCTGACGGAACCCATACTGACGATCGGAAAGAAGGTTGTGATAGGAAAGATGCCTTAAAATTTTTCTATTAAGAATTGACTCGAAAACTTTGGAAATACAGGACGTTAAAGCAATTGGACGATAGTTGGAGGGTTGGGAGTGGTCACCCTTCTTTGGGACTGGCTGAATGAGAGCAAACTTCCAGCAAGAAGGAAAGGTACAAGTTGACAGACAAAGACGAAAGAGTTTGCCTAGGCAGGGTGTAAGCACAGAAGCACAGTTCTTGAGAACAACAGGAGGGACCCCATCAGGCCCATATGCCTTGTTAGTACTGAGGCCAGTGATGGCAGAAAATACATCAACTGAAGAAATTTTAATGTCAGCCATGAGGAAGTCAAAGGGGGGAAGTGATGGAGGAACAGCACCGGAATCGTCTAAGGTAGAATTGGAGGAGAAAGTCTGTGCGAAGAGATCTGCTTTATCAGTAGAAGAAATAGCTACAGAACCATCAGAGTAGAAAAGAGGAGGGAAGGATGATGAGGTAAAGTTGTTAGAAAGATTTTTGGCAAGATGCCTAAAAGGAGCGGGAAGAATTCGAGTTGGAGAGTTGAGAGCATTTAGTATGGATGAAATTATTTTTAGTAGAGCGAAGAACAGACTTAGCACGATTCCGGGCAGAAACGTAAAGATGATGTGATTCAGCGGTGGGTTGGCTCCGGTACCTTTTGTAGGCCCTCTCCTTGTTGCGGACAGCATTAGAACAAGCGTGATTAAACCAAGGCTTTCTTGCGTTAGTCAAAGGATATGAGAAAGGAATGTATGCTTCCATGCCCGAGAGAATAACCTCCGTAATGCGCAAGGCACACTCAGATGGCTCACGGCCATGGAAGCAATAATCATTCCAGGGAAAATCAAAGAAGTACTGCTTGAGGGCCTCCCAGTCTGCGGCTCCAAAATGCCACAGACGACGTTTCCCTGGAGGGTCCACAGGCCGTACCGGAGTGATAGGACAGGTTAAGGTAATAAGGTTGTGATCGGAGGAGCCCAACGGAGAGAAAAGATTAACAGAGTAAGCAGAAGGATTAGTTGTGAGGAAGAGGTCAAGTATGTTGGAGCTTTCTCCAAGGCGGTCAGGGATACGGGTAGGGTGCTGTACAAGCTGCTCTAGGTCATTAAGGATAGAAAAGATGTAGGCTTGTTCACCAGGTGGATCCGTGAAAGGAGAGGAGAGCCAAAGGTGGTGGTGAACATTGAAATCTCCAAGAATGGAGATTTCAGAGAAAGGAGAAATGGATAGAATGTGTTCCATCGTAGAAGTAAGATAGTCGAAGAATTTTTGATAGTAGAATTAGGGGATAAGTAAACAGCACAGATATATTTAGTCAGAGAATGACAGGAAAGCCGAAGCCAGAGTGTGGAGAATTCAGAAGAATCAAGTTCAGGAACACGAGAGCAAGATAAGTCGTTGCGTATATATACACAACAGCCACCTTTGGCTTTGAAATGAGTATAGAGAAAGTAGGAGTATACAGAAAAGGGTTTGCTGTCAGTTGCCTCAGACAGCTGAGTCTCCGTTAGAAAAAGAAGGTGAGGTTTAGAGGAGGAGAGGTGGTGCTCAACATAGCGAAAGCTAGAGGAAAGGCCGCGAATGTTGCAGAAATGAAGAAGAAGAGAGTCAGACAGTGGTTCCAGGCACCTTGAGTCGTCACCGGGAGAGGGGCAGATGGTGGGGGCATTTATGGTCCCCCCCCCTGGGGACTCCGAGGCTTTATAAAACGACGCCATTTTGGGTAAATTTTGAATAGGAAGCGTAGTGTGTACTGTGCATGTAGTTTGGTGAAGATAGTTAGAGAAATTTGTACTCATTTCAAAGCCAAAGGTGGCTGTTGTGTATATATACGCAACGACTTATCTTGCTCTCGTGTTCCTGAACTTGATTCTTCTGAATTCTCCACACTCTGGCTTCGGCTTTCCTGTCATTCAGCAAAGGGGGATGGTCAGGAACTAGTCCTGAGGGCTGATGAAACGGGAGCTCCAGCACTCCTTGTCATCAGCTTTCCATCCACCTCGGGAGTACTGCCCTGCTCGACTGGTGCTACAGTCTACTCCACATTATACTTAAAATCAGAGGCGGTGCTCCAAGAAATTTGGTTCTGTTGTTGCTTTTTAAATTACTGTTAGAAGACCATCAAGCTGCTAATATTCTGAATACGTTCAGGAATGTCTCTGAACGTAAATCTTCTCCCATTTTTAGATGGACTGCCCTCGTGTAGGTGCAAGTAAACAAACATATATACACCTTATGGGGAGTTCCCTCATCCTTAACAATTATGACCTCTGTGTAATCAACTCCACTTACTTTGAAGGGCCGAGTTTTATTTATTTTATCCTTTGGTAAAGCAGGTGGTATTGCATAGTCATATGGTTGTTGTTCATACCTCCTACATTTAATGCAACTCTTGAGATATTTCTTTACAACCTCTTTACCCCTAGGAATCCAATTCTCGGACTCAGGCCAAAGTCTGTTGCACACCTCCATGAGGAGTTAGCTCATGGACTTCCTTAACAATTAATTGTACAAAATAATCATTCTTAGGCAACATTATAGGATGTCTCGTTTGGAGAGGCAAATCAGCCTTTACTATTCTGCCACGGCATCTGATTAGACCCTTTCCGTTCAAGAATAATCCTAAGTCACTTAGCTTAATATTGCTGTTAGTGCCTTGGCATAAAAAGTAAAAAATCTCTGCATAATATTTTCTTTGAAGCTTTTTCACTCAATACTCCATGGGACCAAGCTCCACTTCCTTATTTTGAAATTTTACAGCTAATTTGGTAGTGTTAAGGAGTTGTCTTATTGATGAAAATCTACTGACGTCTACCACATATGGCCTAGGTGCTACAGGATCCAAGTTTACAACACTAACCTCAGCAATAATATACTTTTTCTGCTCAGGCCATTCTTTAGTAAATGACCATTTATGACCCTTGAGCCACAAGTCATTTCTGATCAATCTCTTTACTGTCAAGCCTCTCGAGAGCAGATCAGATGGGTTTTGAAAGAATACACATTCATAAATTTAAATTTGGTATACAGTTATTTTATATTTTTCAATCTGTTGCAGACGAAAGGAATTTTACTGTCTTCCTTTCCTATCCAGTAAAGACAAATCTCACTGTCAGTCCATATTTAAATATCCTCAAACTGAGTGTCAAGAGTAGTGGTTAGATACCTGGCCATTTTAGTTCCTACTTCTATGGAAGCTAATTTCATTTGAGGTATGGTTCTTCCTTTAATTGGTGTAACTCTGGCGTTGGATATAATAATTTAACTATAATATCTTGTTGCACAATAAGCTACTGCCCCATATGCTTTTTGAGAAGCATCACAAAACAATTATATGCAAATGTGACTTTCCATTACTATTTATCTGGCGTGGAATACATATGCTTGATCATTTGTCGAATTCCTCTCTAATATGTTCCCATTACGTCTCACCTAATTCAGTGTTCCAGTCCATCTTTTCTCACCAAGCCTCTTGCACTAGACATTTGCCCCTAATAACTATGGGTCTGACCAATCCCAATGGGCCAAAAAACATGGAGTCGTTTTGGTGAGTGTTATTTCAGAGAAGTTTATTGGTTTTAGACTTATTTCATCAGCCCTTGTATTCAAGGTAAGACCCAACACATATTTAGTTTTGGGAATGTCAATATTAGGAGAGCCCTCTTGAATTCTATTCCTTAAAAGCTGTGAATTTGTATTCCAGCACTGTAACGGCAAATTTGCCTTCCCACATTCGGAATTGGCTACATCATAAGCCTTCAATGCTTCTGCTTCTATATCAGCAACACCTTGCAAGTTATCCATATAGAAGGCCTGGCCTATTTCTGGTCATTTGGCATTTTCAAAATGAGGCTTCAAAGTGTTGCAAAGTAGGAAAGGACTAACACAAGTGCCAAAGATCACTGATCTGAAACAGTAAGTTTGCAAAGGACTTTCCTCATGTTGCGAGTCTTGAGGCCAGAGGAATTTTGTAAATTTCCTATCCTCTTCTCTCAATCCTATTCCAGGAAAAGCCTTACTAATGTCTGCTGTATAAGCATAAGATTTCTCCCTAATACTAAATAACATATTCCCCAACTTCTCTGTTAGTGTAGGTCCACATTATAGGCAATCATTCAAGCCAGCTAATACTTTGGATGCTTAATTACTACGATTAAAAACTATCCTTATAGGCATTGTTACTGAATAATTGGTTTCAGCATGATGTAGTAAATGATATCCATCTTTATGATTAACAGGAATTCTACCTTTTCTATAAAGTTATTCTTCAATTGATCCTTTATAATATTATCATATACTGTTAGATGTTCTGGGTCGTCTCTCAATATTCTTAGAAGAGAATTTAATTGAGCCTTAGCTGCCTGGTAATTTGTTCGTAACGCTGAATGGATTAGCTTTCATTGTAATCCAACCCAATACTGTTCAACTTTAAAATTCACTGACTGATCATACTTATCCATAGGTATTTTCTCTTCAGGGATTGGTTCTTCAGGATGTATTCCCACAGTATCTAAGTCTCACATTTTGTGTACAGGTTCAATTTTCTCATCCAATTAGTCATTTACTTGAGTAGGTTCTAATTCTGCACCTATTCTAGCTACCATTAATAACCGTGTGGGGGTAACAAAGACGGAGTCTACCAATATGGCCTCTCCTCTAGCTTGCTTTGGAAAATGCAATTAACCGATAATAAAGCTACCTCCTGGACTCTTGAACAACTATACTTTATTCTTCTTGAAAGTCCTAAATAGGAATCTTCCACAGTAATCTAACCGTATTATGATTTTTATGGGACATACAGTATCTGATTTCACATTGTTTAGCCAGCCTTATCCCTATGCTCTGTAGATGATCAGAAGTTTCCTTCAGTTCTTTGATAAATATACCTGCTTCCATCTTATCGAGCACAGGTGCAGTTATGCGGCATTTATATATGCCAAATTTTATTAAAGGTCTAACTAATTCAAAGGATTGTGCTTCCTTTGTAGTTATGAACCCTGTAATGGCTAGATTTACTTTGTTTATAATGAATACCTTGAATTTCTCTACATCAGCTGGAATGAAGGTTTTCTGTGCACCCATATCAAAAAGAGCACGTGCTGTTTCACTTCCGTTTTCTAGCCTTGATTTCACGTATGAAATTGGAACTGCAGCTGGCATTGTTACTGGATTAATTGTGTTCGCAACAGTCATACTGACACTTACAGGTTTAGGAACCTTATACGTGACCATCCTTGGACACAAAGCACAATGATGATTACCCTTTTTTGCACCTGAAACAAACATTTAATTTATTTTTAGAGTCTGTGGACGTTTGTCCTGAATTCATACAAATCATACAACACCCCAGTGCATTCAGCCTCACTATTCTAGAGATATAATCAGGATAACTCTGACAAAATACAGTGGAATGATGTTCACTACAAAACACACAAGCTTTCCTGTCCTTTACCGTGGAAGTTTTTATCTCTTATCATCCACTTGTCCATATTTTGTCCTTGGTAATTTCTCGGATAATAAGGAGCTCTTAAAAATTGCCAACTTCCTTTTCATTTACAGGCTTAATTGACCCCGACTTAGGTTTCACAGTCAGTTGGTTAGTGGCTCTTTTCTCTAATTCCACATTCTGTTTACCTTCAGCAGGCTTCGCTGTTCCTTGCAAATGTTTACAGAGTTGCATTAAGCCCTCCTCAATCTCCTCACTGGAGAAATGATCCTTTTGGTACCTACCATACCATGCGTCCTTGGTTTCAGGTACCAACTTTAACCCGCCCCGTCCGGGCCACTTTTCGACCACTGGTACCCCCCAATCCCGGGCATTTTTCGACCCTTTTTTTTTTTTGCTTAAACTTTCGCTTTTGGTCAGAAACAATGGCCGGTGGCAAAGAAAGTGGTCCCCGGAGTCCCTAATTAGCTTAACCAGGTATGCCTTGGTCCCACCTGGCCCCGTGTTCTCCATAGGCGGTGTGAGCATCAAACGTTTTCTATGGCATTATAAGTTTGGGAAACCAATGAAAGTAAGTAGAAATGAATTTATTACAAACATAAAAACATGTGATAAAAGAGTATATTGGATTTTATACAAAAATAGAGCAGAAATAAGCATTGTACCATCGTGAGAAACGAGCAAAATCAGCCAACTTGGTCACGATGAATCGCTAACATTCTAAAATCATGATATATATAATTTTTTTTACTTACATAATACTTCTACAATAACATTATACCATTTTACATTTTATTGAACTGTTTTTACGTATTCACAGGCCTTTTGATAACATTTAGCGTAATGTTAGCGCTTATTTATGTAGTGAGTGAACTCGCTGTGACTGTTGTTTCAACTCGCATTGTGCTTTTTCTACTTACATAATACTTTTCTAATATTATTATACACTTTTCAACTTTATAGAACTGTTTTGAGATTATTTCAGGCCTTACGTAAATATATAGCGTAATAATAGCGCATAGTAACACACACGGTGAAGTCGCTATGACAACTAATTCAACTTACAACCTATTTTTGTACTTATATAATAATTCTACACTAACATTGCACATGTAAACACTTGATATAATTGATATCACATCATTTCTGAATGTACGATGGAACTTAGCATCATATTTGCGCGTACTTACATAGGGAGTGTTATCGCGATATCATTTGTTTCATCTTACACTAGTAATCAACTTATAAAATACCTTACTACTAACATTACAACATCTTCCACTGTATATAATTCCTATCACATACTTACTGACCAGAATGTGGGTGTACTCGTGACATCAATTATGACAACTTACAGTAATGTTCAACTTATACGTTTTATTCATGCTAACATTACACCCGTTTCCACTTTATTTCTCATCTTATACATTATTTTTCTGAAAAAATAACACCCGTTTCAACTTTATATTTGACTTAGCACCTACTGACTGGCCTTACCATTATCATGAGCGTCATTTCGCCTTCCCACACAGTTTCAGAAGTGTAGGAAATTATGATATTCCTTGAAACAAGGCTGAAGGCACAACGCAACATTGCACTCGACACACTCGTATCTTGTGTCTTTTCTCTGCGTGGATGGTCTGACTGTCGAGTGCCTACATACAAGGCAGCGACGCTGGGGTTTACGACGGTTTGGTTCGGAAGGGATTGCGCTGGGGTAGTGGCAGCCTGCAAGACGTAGGGGAGTCTGAGCAGCACGGGGGGCACGGGGGCGGTGTGGGGGTCTTTCCTGGGCATGCTTGGCGATTATTTCACGTGCCAGCTCCCTCACAAACCCCTCAAAGGTCTCGGATACTCCGGTGGTCATTGCGTGCAGGTAGTGGGCGTTCAGGACCGTGATGTCGAGCAAGTGGAAAAAGAGTTTCTTGTACCACTTCATCGTGGTCCTGGCACAGTCAGCACTTGAAATCATCGAGTCTGACTGATCAACTTGCCTCATGTTCAGATTATAGGCAAGTACAGACTCTGGTTTCCATACGTTGCGCCTCCTCTCGCTACGGTGTTCCACGGAGTCTGTGCGGTGCATCAGGGGGCTGTGAACAGTTGATAGGAGGCAAACTTCCCTGTTGTGGTTCCACAGGGTTGCAAGGATGTTATTGGCATGGAAGAAAACCACCTCATTCTTGTCAAGTTTCCTCCCTATCTTGACCATATGGCGATGGTTTCTCTTGACTGTACCACAGACTCCGGTGTCGTGTTGGTGGAGGAACCTAGCGAGAAGAGGGCTAGTGTACCAGTTGTCCAGGTACAACACATGACCACGATGAAGGTACTCTTCTATCATTGTCTTCACCACGGCCCCAGAGAGTCCTATACTCCGATCTTCTATTATATCTGTCTGTGCGCCCGTGTACAAGACTATGTCTTGCACATAACCAGTCTTACAGTCACACATAACAAAGATCTTGAACCCGAAACGGTGTCTCTTGCTGGGTATGTACTGCCTAAAGGAAATATTGCCTCTCCACAACACAAGACTCTCGTCTATGACGAGGTCTCTGTAGGGATAAAATGAGGAGCGGAACATTTCCCGTAAATGATCAAATACCAGCCTAATTCTCCTCATTTTATCGGTGTTATTTGCATTGGCTGGATCATCTGCATCAAAAAAGTGGAGGCGGCCGAGAATAAACTGAAATCTATTACGACCCATCACCTTTCCAAAGAAAGGTGTTAGGATGATTGGGTCCGTTGTCCAGTAGGCAGGAATTTGATTTTTCCTCACCACACCCATCAAGATTACCAGGGCAAAAAATAGGAACATCTCTGATATAGTCACGGGATAGTCATACTGTTCTGCATGCTTGCTTGTGGTTCCTAAGCGTTCACTTTCAAGGCGCTGGGATTGTGAAAATATATTTGTCTGTTCTACTATGCGCCCAACAAACGCCTCACCAAAAAACAAGTTGAAAAAATCTAACAGTGACGACCCAGCATTTACACCTGCAGCCGTGCAACCTGACCGCCACTCCTCAGTGAAAGGGTGAATGATGGGAGTAAAATTACTCCCATCCTCCCAGTTCCACGTGACACCACCGTCTCCAGCCACGTCACCATCGTCCCCTTCGTCAGGGTGGGGAGGTGAGGGTGGTGGGGGAGGTTGGGGAGGTGGAGAGCGGCGCCTCTCATCACTCGCACTTCTCTTCCCTCTCTCTTTTCCTTTACCCTTTCCCTTCCCTTTCTTTCCTTTCCCCACATCCTGGAGCTGTGGGGAGGAAGTTTGTGAATATTCAGGGGCGAAAGAAGTGCTGGGGAGTGACTCAACCTCCTCTCCCCTAGGCCTACGAGCACCACGTGCTCGTGCTGCCTCCCTCACACCACTGGCCCCTTCACCCCGCACTACCCCCACACCACTCTCACTTTCACCCCGCGCTGCCACCACAACACTTTCCCTTTCTCCCAGCAATCCCACCACACCACTTGCTACTTCCCCAGACAAAGTACTTTGACCATACCTTAGGTGTCGTCTCACCCCACCTTCTGATCCACGTGGTGATATTTTCTCCTTTCCCAACCACGCGGCGATATCACATCCTAGGCCTCCGTCATCCTCATCGTCCTCATCCTCGTCCTGATCAGAATCGTGATGGAGAGATAGCTGTGCACATGGTTGGGCAGCAGGCTGGCCTTCCCTTGCCTTACGGTATGTCACATACCGCGTTTTTCGAGGCGAAGGGACCTCCTCATCACTGCTACTTATTTCTTCCTCTGGCTGGACGTAATCGCGATCCACCACATCATCATCGAGTGGAGAATCACTGTCTCCAGTGAAGGCTTCCAGGACGGATGCGATTTGCTCGTCTGAGAGACCTTTCCGCGCCATGTCTGACCTGGGTCACTGCTGGCAGGTGAGTGACCGAGACAAGGGCGAGCGCGGATCACGCGGGGTCTAGGATGCTGCCCGCCTGGCGGCAGGTAGGGGAGGCTTGGGTACCCGGGCGAAATGAAAATCTCCCGCGAATTTTGAAAATTGTGGAAATTATGAACCTTGCAATTGCAGGACGTTGAAGTACGTCCTCGGGATTAGCTGTGACAAAACGTGAGGACGTGGAAGTACGTCCTCGGGACGGCGCGGGTTAAGGATACAATTCTATCTGCTCCTTTTACATCTTCGTAAATACATAAAGCTTTTAAATTACAACCTACAGCAATCTGAAAGTTTTGTATGGAATCAAAATCATGTTTAGTATGGGTAATTCAATTAGAGTCTTCAGTATCAGTAATGTTGGAATGACAGATGATACTGGGCTAGCAGTCTTAGTTAACTTTCCAAGGGTTTATCCAAGCGTCCTGGTGCAATTTTTTATAGCATGCAGCTTGAATGAGCTTAAGGGACTGAGTGAGCAGTGGCGTTTCTTCTCGTCCTCATAGGATTCAGAGATGCCAAACATTATTTAACTAGAGTTACTGTTCTTAAATACAATGAATTACCTCACGAAACTTAAGAGACTGAGTGAGCAATGCCGTTTCTCCTATCCCTCATAGGTTTCAGAGATGCCAAACTTTATTCAGTTACAATTACTTAAATACAGTGAATTACCTCACAAGAAAAGGTTTAACTTAACACATGTCTTATTTTCAAATAGGAATAAGATCATATATTCATTTTATTTACATTAAGGTATAATACCTTCTCCCATTTTACACGTCACCACAGCATGCAGGCACTGTCCGGTACTGTGGAAAAAACCCTAACTCTCTAAGTATTTGTACACATATTTACAATATGCAGTAGTTGTCCATAAAGGTAAAAGGAAAATAGTTTCCACAAGAGAAAAGAGACTTGCCTTGAAATATGTGCAAAAGTCACAAAAGTGAGAGGGCATACAACAACAATAAACTGGGAAGAAATGATTAAACAATGACAAGATGAGGAATTCAAAGACAGTTTGAGGATGACATAATAAATAATAGTGATGAATCAAAGATGTTTTACAACCACATCCAAAGCAAAACCAGTGTTAAGAATAAAACACAGTCCATCATGGATGAGTGGATAATCTATATCCGAGAAGATATATGTGAAATAACTAGCAAAAAAATCCAATCAGTTTTTATATAAGTATAAAATTTTGAGAGAGATGATCGTGAACATGTGTCACGGGGTTTTTAAAATGATTCAGTATTAAAGGATAATGTTCAGTAATACTGAAGAGCAGGAACAATGAATTGTCCTGCTAAAAATCAAGCAATGATTACTTTATGCTGACTTGCTACACCGATTCTCTAAAAAACGAGAATTTATAAACTCTCAACAGTACACAGCATAGACTAGTTCCTCACAATTGCTGTTTATTAGTACTGTTGGCCTCTGGAGAAAGTGACTCCACCCCTGACAATCAATAACTAATACTATTAATGATATCAGGTTCTTGCTGATCCATTAACTCCTAGATGGCACAATGGATTCTAAGCTTAATACAACAAGACTGGCCTAAGTACCAGTTATGAATAGCAAACCGTTTATGCAAGCTAGGAGCTAAGTGAAATAAGCTCAATGGAGAAATGAAACACGAGTTTGCATTACATTAAGTTCAAAGAAAAAGAACCGTTAATTTATTAATTACAATAAAATAAATTAACGTTACATGAGTCTCAAGATGAATTCAAAATAAGATTGCACTCACTCTCTCACGAAAAAGCTAAACTCTTAAGCCTAGGAAAACGAAAAGAAAATACTGGTCAGAAAAGTGGAGAAAGCGGATGACTGGGTGTCGTTACTGGAAGGACACTGCACTTGCTGTCTCTCGCCAATCACAGCTATGTGGGAATACGGCAGCGGTGGGAACTGCCTCGTAGGAAAGACACTGCCACACACTACCTACTTCCGCGGCGCTCAAACCTTGACTCAAAATCGTGGGAAAGAGGGGAGCGCTGTGGCCGCACTACTAACGGGTAGAATGAGCGAAAGATGCCCAAAATAAATCGCTCAGCGGAAGTGCTAACGTCTCGCACGAAGACGATCATTTATGACAGTGAAAAATTGTTTTGAAAACACTCCCGACCGGGTGAGCAGTTAACTTTTTTTTTTTTTTTAAATAACAGAACGGAGGAAGGAAAAACAAATGGGGAAAAAAGAATAATCCATACACCATATTACTGGTGTCCTCTATTCATAAAATATCTGTAGCGGTTAGACTTGAACAGTTGTGGGTTGAAATTTGGAGGAAAACAACTCTGGGGAAGCAAGTTCCAGAGAGATGCAGTTCGGGGAATGAAAGAATTCTGATAGGCAGAAGTTCTGCAATATGGCTGAGTGACATTCCAGTCATGAGCGCTACCAGATGCCCGTGTAGCACGAGGGAAGGCATGGAGAGGTGGCACCGTGGATGTAACTTCGTCTGAGCATTTGCCAAAAAAATATCTGTAAAATAATGCAAGGGGGGCAACATTCCTTCTTACATGCAGGGGAGGTAGTTTATATGTAATTGCAGGGTTGTTAATGATTCTAACAGCTTTATTCTGAATTTTGTCTAGTTGTCTTAATGCAACCTCTCCACAACCATTCCACAAGGGTGAGCAATATTCAAGCTGAGAGCGCACATGACTTATAAATTATAGCTAACTGCTCATCGGCGAAGAAGTTACGGACTCTGTACAATAATCCAAGTTTCTTTGAGGCAGTTTTAGCAAGTGATCTGACATGAGAGGTCCAGCTGAGGACACTGTTAAGTGAGACACCAATAATTTCAATACTTTTGGAGATAGGAATATTAGTAGCACTGAAGGTAATGTACGAATCTGGCAATATCTGTCTATTAGTAAACTGTATATATTTAGTTTTACTAGCATTAAAAGAGACAAGGTTGTTTTGTCCCCATTCACTGATTGTAGCTAGATCTTGATTTATGGAGATGGCTGTACTGAGTTGAGAGGTAGAGATATTAGACTTTGTAAATGGGTGTCTGAGTGTGAATAAACTATGTAGTGTTGAGTCATCTGCATATGAGTGAACGGGATTGTGAGTGACAGATAAGAGACCATTAATATGAACCAGAAATAGGGTTGGCGCCAGGACTGATCCCTGCGGCACGCCGGCGTTAACTGAGTGGAAATTGGAATATACATCATCTACTTTTACTCTAATTTTCCTGTCACTAAGATAAGAAGAAATCAAAGGAACAAAAGACGTTAGTCCATAGCAAGGGAGTTTGGACAGCAGGGAACGGTGCCATACTCTGCCGAAAGCTTTAGAGATATCAAGAGCTACTGCATGAGTTTCTCCAAAAAGATCAATTGATTGATGGATGGTATGAGTTAAGAGATTGAGTATGTCAATGGTGAATCTTTCGTGGCGAAAACCGTATTGTCTATCACTAATTAAGTTGTTGGATTCAAGATGTTTAACAATATGCTTATTAATTAAAGTTTCAAATACCTTACCAAGAGAAGATGTGACAGCTATTGATCTGTAATTGGAGGGGTCAGACGAACTTCCTTTCTTCGGAACTGGGTGGATATTGGCTTCTTTCCATGAATTTAGGAATAAAGAAGTACGTATGCATAGTGTGAATAATTTAGCTAGGACAGAGGGAAGTTCAGGGGAACACTTTTTCAAAACAATTGGCGGAATTCCATCTGGTCCTGGAGCTTTGTTGGTAGGTAAATTGTCTAGGATGGATTTTACGAATCTTGTCTGTATTTTAAGTGGGGCAATTTCGGGAGAATCAAGTTCCAGCACTGAGACATTCTGGCTGGTATCATCTATGGTAGAGTTTCTTGCAAAGGTACTAGCAAAGATATCTGCTTTCCCATGTGGGTCATTTGTAATATTGCCATCTGAAGATTTTAGTGGGGGGGTGGAAGATGACTTGTTAAAGTTATTATTGAAAGAATTAAGAGTTGACCAGAATATCCTATTGTCATTAGGGTTGTTAAGTAGTTTTGATGCTTGCTTTTGAAGAAAGTTTGATTTAGATAGATTTAATACAGCTTTTGCATGATTTCTAGCAATTTTAAATTGGGAGAGTGATTCAGATGTTTTTGATTTTAAGTAAGAGTTATATGCTAATGACTTTTGGGCTGTTGCTCTGGCACAATTGCCATCAAACCATTTTGGAGAGTTTGATCTTTTAGTGAACAATAACACGGGATTCCACTAGAGTTCGCGGTTTCCCACTAAATTTAATATCACGAGTTTATTCAAAACTTAAACTCGCCTACTCGTGACATTACGCCCCATCAAAAGGTGAAATTTTTTCCTAGGGAAAAAATTTCATATACATATAAATCCTAACTCAATCACACAAGATTCACACTGTGGTGTGTGTGTGCTATCCTGCTACAGGAGAAAGTCATAGTCACCAGTGAGTGAAAAAACCTCGTATTTACATTAACAGAAGCAAGCTTGAGGGAAAAGCTCCGTGTCAACGGTGAAAAATCCTGTACTCAAGTCAATCCGAGCGATAAGTTCGCTACATTTACATTAACAACTAATTGTTATGTAGCGTAATGTATGTAATACACGATGAAGGTGTGACAGTTGTCGTGTAACTGTATCTACGTGTAAAATCATGTAATGCAAATATATAGTAAATAATGACGATGAGGCAGAAGGGAAGGGGCAGCAGCATGCGACAGGGACGACCAGCTGACCTGCACGGCAATGCTGCACCCACCAGCTGCACCTGCAAAAGGAATTAAGGTGGAGCATCAAAACTGTTATTTCTCTCTCTCTCTCTGCCTAGCAATCAGTACTTACGTCATTATTAACCAGGAAACGTAATTCTTGAATGCACAAATTGCTTAGAACCCTTATAGTTTACTGGTTAACGCTTATTAACTAGGAAATATGCCAGTTCTTGAATTACTCAAATCTTTTAGAACAGGCAGTTTACTAGTTAACCTAACATTATTAACCAGGAAACGTGCCAGTTCTTGAATTGCTCAAATCTCTTAGAACGGGTAGTTTACTGGTTAACCTAACTTTACACTTACGACTAATAACAGGAAGCTGAGAATCATTACGCAATCTCGGGCAGGTCACATTATAACACCCACCGTGGGTGTGAACACTCATGTGGATATTGTGCATTCTCCGGGAATCCTCAGAGAGGCCCAGAGCTCGAGACGTTCCACAAGGTAATTCATACACAGCCTCAGACTGTCTCTGCGGAGTTCTCAAACTTCCCCCCTTAACCTACGGTACATAAGTATGTACAGGCCCTGGACATACTGTGTCCTGCGGGGCCAACAGGTGAGACGTCAGGTCTACAGTTTTAACTGGGAACCAGACTGATCCTTGGATTTCTCAGATCTCTGAGAACGCCTATCTTACGGAACCCAGCACACAGCAGTTGCCCGTATTAGTCATCAGTTAGTAGGTGAGACATCAGGTCTACACCCACATTATCACTGCCCTGTCTCTCAACTGTTTCAGAGATTATGGGTGTGAGTTCAAACGGCGCAGGAAGGAAGTGTCCCTGACTGGTGTTATGTGGACACACATTGCAAGAACGCACAAAACTATCAATGTCTCGTCCCATCCCTGGCCAGAAAAAGTCAGCTCGGATACGGCCCTGGGTCTTCCTTTTGCCCATGTGACCTCCTGAGGCAGAACAATGACCCCATTCTAACGCTGCTAGGCAGTACTTGGCAGGAACTACAAACTGCAGTCGATCCTCGCCCGCGGGTGTTCGTGACTCACGGTAGAGCCATCCTTGTTTGCGAAGGAACTTGGCTCGATCTCCCCGTGAATACTTTATCACTCTACCCTTTTGTTTCTTTCGCACGGCAGCAAGTGTTGGGTCAGAATGTTGTTCTTGAACAACAACTTGGCTACACATCAGATCTTGCGGCAACTCAATGGTCACTGGGGTGACAGTGTGGAGCCTCAGCCATGGCTCGTGTTACTGTAGCCGAAGTCTGAGTAGTGTCATCTTCGGTGCAACTATGCTTGGCACCTGGAATATTGCCTACAATTAGGTCAAATAAAGGTTCTGGCATGACAACTGTGACTGTTGTACCAGTGTAAAATGGAGATGCCACCTGGATACATGCCTCAGGGAACAATCTCACTGATCCATCTATAAGGTTAGCTTGGATCTGTCGACCTGTGTACTGCTCAAGCCGAACTAGACTCTGCTTGACAGAGCAACGTGAGGACCCGTTGTCTCTCAGTACCTTCACAGGAATGTCTCCCACAAACCCTGGCTGAACAAGGAAGGCACTGTCACCTGTGAGAGGGCCTGTGGAGGAAGCAACTAGCCACTGATTAGGCTGCTGAATAAATGATGCGGCAAACATGGTGCCTTGAGAATTAGATACTTGAGGGGTCGTACTCACTGCCTGGGGAGATGGAGGATTGGCCATGTGTGGAGGGGGGTTCACTGTCGCTGTGGGACTAGAGAACTGTGGGGGAGTACCCGTACTGGTAGGGACGTGACCACCGTGCTGCTGCTGAGGAATGAAGGCTACGTTCACCTCCTGCCTCCCATTCACTTGAGCTGCTGGTGAGAAGGACAGTCCCGACGGTCGGTTGCGTGGCTGATACTGCTGCTGGTTAGGGTACCTGTTGTACCTCTTCCTCTCAGGTTTCTGAGTGTTTTGCCCTTGGTCCTTCCTCTGCAGTTTTGGACCTTGGCCATTATTCTGAAAATGGCCTTGTTACTGGGGTTCAGTCTGAGACAGTTTCCCAGATTTATCGGGTTTCCTGTTCCAGGTATACTGCTTGCAAGTTTGATACTCATATGCAGTAAAGAATGCATCAGCCTTCTTCACCTGGCATCTTAAGTTGAGCCATGAGTTCAGTAGGCCACGACTTTTCTAGCTGCGTGCGCAGCATAAGGTAAATTATCCCCTCACGCATGGAAGGAGTTTCATCTTTCTCCATCCATTCATCTAAGTAAGCAGGAAGCCGGTCAAGAAACTGAATGGCAGTCTCTTTATCCTGTAAACGCGCCCTCATGAACTGACTCTTGGCGTCTCGCCATCTTTGTATGGGGGATGATTGATGTGTTGGGATGCAATAACATGTGCAGGGAGAACGCTTGTGGAGCTTTGACCAGCTGCACCAGATGTGTCTGAAGCCAAGGAATCTCGCTTGAGCTTCAACATTTCAAATTCATGTTTTTCGTGTGCCTCTCGCTCGGCATGTTTGTGTTCTCATTCTCTCTCGCGTTGTTCTAACTCGTGTTGACGTTCTCTCTCTCGTTCCTCACGCTGTTCTCGCACATGTTCTAACTCGAGTTCGCGTTGTTTTTGTTCGGATTCGCGCTGTTCTCGCTCGTGTTCGCATTGTTTTTGTTCGTATTCGCGTTGTTGTCACTCTTGTTCTAACTCGAGTTCGCGTTGTTTCTGCTCGTGTTCACGCTGTTCTTGCTCATGTTCATGTTGGATTCTACATTCTTCACGAGCATCTTTCTCACGTCCGTGCTTGTAAATAAACCGTGAGAGGACAGCTTTGGATTTTTCCTGGGTCAGTAGGCTAAGGCCCATATCTTTAGCTTCCTGTACACAGACGCTGGCTGCCATGATGCTAACTCAATCTAAATAACTAGCGAGTCAGTACTGACTGCAATTTTTTTCAGAGAAAGATGCCAATAATCAAGAATAAAGAATATAGGCACAGGTTAGTGATGACCAGTTTTTATCTAACTAAACTGGTAAAGAAAGAAAATTAAACAAACAACTGACTGTGAAAACAATTAAGTAAATTAATAAAAATGAATCAATAATCACCAGTAAGGTAGTGCCTATAGACTTTAATGATAAATACCTAAGTATGAGCGAGTGAGTATTATCTCGTGAATAGCTTTAGAGCTAGGAGTTAATATCCTGGAGTGTGGTCGCCAATTGTCACGGGGTTTTTAAGATTATAGAATATTAAAGGATAATGTTCAGTAATACTGAAGAGCAGGGACAATGAATTGTCCTGCTAAAAATCAAGCAATGATTACTTTATGCTGGCTTGCTTCACTGATTCTTTAAGAACGAGAAATTATAAACTTTCTCAACAGTACACAGCAGAGACTAATTCCTCACAATTGCTGTGTATTAGTATTGTTGGCCTCTGGAGAAAGTGACTCCACCCCTGACAATCAATAACTAATACTATTAATGACATCAGGTTCTTGCTGATGCATTAACTCCTAGATGGCACAACGGCTTCTAAGCTTAATACAACAAGACTGGCCTAAGTACCAGTTATGAATAGCAAACCGTTTATGCAAGCTAGGAGCTAAGTGAAATAAGCTCAATGGAGAAATGAAACACGAATTTGCATTACAATAATCTCAAAGAAAAAGAACCGTAAATTTATTGATTACAGTAAAATAAATTAACGTTACATGAGTCTCAAGATGAATTCAAAATAAGATCGCACTCACTCGCTCACTCAAAAGCTAAACTCTTAAGCCTAGGAAAACGAAAAGAAAATACTGGTCAGAAAAGTGGACAAAGCGGATGACTGGGTGTTGTTACTGAAAGGACACTGCACTCGCTGTCTCTCGCCAACCACAGCTATGTGGGAATACGGCGGCAGTGGAAACTGCCTCGTAGGAAGGACACTGCCACACACTACCTACTTCCGCGGCGCTCAAACCTTGACTGACTAAATCATGGGAAAGAGGGGATCACTGTGGCCGCATTACTAACGGCTAGAATGAGCGAAACATGCCCAAATAAATCGCTCAGCGGAAGTGCTAACGTCTTGCATGAAGACGATCATTTATAACAGTGGTTAACTGAACGATAACACTGGGATTCCACTAGAGTTCGCGGTTTCCCACTAAATTTAATATCACGAGTTTATTCAAAACTTAATCGCGCCGACTCGTGACAACATGCATGCCCACACATATTACCAGATATACGAATATCGGAGCAAGAGGTACAAGAAGAGTAGAGCAAATTAGACAACGGAAAGCAAATGGTCCAGAAGAAAATTTTAGGTTCGGTGCTACATGAATGTCCAGAAGAGTTTAGCAGACCTATATATTTAATATTCAAGGAATTCTTAAGTCAAGGTAAACCATCTGCTATTTTGCAGAAATCAAACATTGTTCCTCTCTTCAAGAAAGGAAACAGACAGAATCCACACGACTACCAACAAATATCTCTGACCAATGTTGTAATTAAGCTACTAGAAAAGCTGATAAGAAAAAACTGGGTAAACAATTGGAAAAATACAAGTATGATAAATACAGTTCGGATTTAAAATAGGAAACTCTTGTGTTACTGTTCTAATAAGCTACTATGATACAGTTTTAGAAACACTGCAAAAATAGAAGGACGGGTTGCAGACCTATATACTTAATATTCAAAGAGTTCTTAAGTCAAGGTAAACCATCTGCTATTTGGCAGAAATCAAACATTGTTCCTCTCTTCAAGAAAGGAAACTGACAGAATCCACACAACTACCAACAAATATCTCTGACCAATGTTGTAATTAAGCTACCAGAAAAGCTGATAAGAAAAAACTGGGTAAACAATTGGAAAAATACAAGTATGATAAATACAGTTCGGATTTAAAATAGGAAACTCTTGTGTTACTGTTCTAATAAGCTACTATGATACAGTTTTAGAAACACTGCAAAAATAGAAGGACGGGTTGACAGAATCTATTAAGATTTCAAGAAAGCATTAGTTAGAGTATGGCACTGAAGACTTTAACTCGTCATGTCCCGAGGTTTTCCGCACCTCCAACATCCCCCAGTCCTGAGGTATTTTCGAAATTTTTTTTTTTGGCTAAAACCTCCGCTTTTGGTGAGAAACATCGAAAATTCATAGAGAAATCCCTCACCTGAGGTTTAAAATACTCAATCCAGGTAGGAGTTCCTCCTTACCTGACTGGGTTCTCTAACATGCTGCCACCAAAGAAAACGAGTTCTATGGGAGGGTAACTATTTTATCCACTCATAAATGGTATTTATTTATTTACGTGGTATGAATTTATATGTAGTATGAGAGTATATTGGTTTTCAAGCAGTAATATAGGCATTATAAGCATTGTTTCACTCACTAACTAATCACCATTCATGACCTTTTTTTCCCACATTACCTGATCATCATTTCTGACTGTTTCTTCCTCTAATGCTATGTAAACCTTGTCCTCCACATTGTCATCAATTGGGGAATCACTCTGGCCCTGAATGTCTTTATTGGCCAGGTCACTGGTAACAGGTGAATTGCTGAGACAATGGCGTGAGGGGGGGAGGGGGGAGGTTATGTGGTATAAGGCATTGTCCCTGCTTGGCATCTTGTAGAGGAATAGAGGAAGGTGTCCCGTGTATACGTACGAAAAAGCACGCGCGAAAATTGAAAATTGTGCAAATTAGGGACCTTGCAATTGCACGACGTACCGGTACATCGCCGGGACTGGCAAATGGAAATCGTTGCAACGTACCCATACGTCGATGGGACGGGGCGGGTTAATGAAAACTATACCATCAAAGACGAATCCAAGGTAATCTGTACTGTTGGATGCAAGATTTTCTCAGAAAAAGGGAAATGAGAACAGTACTTAGGGGAAATTACTCATCATGGAAAGAAGTGACTACCAGAGTTCTGCAGGGCTCTGTGGTGGCACCAATTATGCTTTTAGTATATGTAAATGACACTGACAGCAACAATGGAAATGAAAACTATCTAATATGTTTGCTGATGATGCAAAAATACAAAGGAGAATTACAAACAGATTCTTGCAGAGAGCTGCATGAAGAATTAAATAAGCCTCATGAAGGGAGCAATAGACGGCAAATGGAATTTACTGTGGACAAATACCATGTAATTAAGTTTTGTAAATGAAGAAGATCGGACTGGGATTATAAGCTAGGAAATTCAACATTACTCATATCAGAAAAGGACATCAGAGTGATTATCAGTAACAGACCGTCTCCGGCTGACATCAGTGAGAAAATATGGAATATGTACACTGATTTTTTTTTAAATAACAGAGTGGAGGAAGGAAAAACAAATTAATACAAAAAAAAAATAATCCACACACCAGATTACTGGTGTCCTCTGTTCATAAAATCTGTAACAGTTTGAATTCAACAGCTGTAGGTTCAAATTTGAAGGGAAACAACTCTGGAGAAGCGAGTTTCAGAGAGATGCAGTGCGGGGAATGAAAGAACTCTGATAGGCAGAAGTTCTGCAATATGGCTGAGTGACATTCCAGTCATGAGCGCTACCATATGCCCGTGTAGCACGAGGAATTGGGTGGATATTGGCTTCGTTCCATGAATTTGGGAATAAAGAAGTACGTATGCATAGTCTGAATAATTTAGCTAGAGCAGAGGCAAGTTCAGGGGAACAGTTTTTGAAAACAATTGGCGGAATTCCATCAGGGCCTGGAGTTTTCTTGGTAGGTAAATTGTCTAGGATGGGATTTACGTATCTAGTCTATATTTTACGTGGGGCAATTTCGGGAGAATAGCATTCACGTACATATGAATGACTACATGGTGAGAATGATAATAATATCATTCATCAGACCAACCCTTGAGCATGCATCAGTAGTCTGGAATCCACATCTCAAAAATCACACAGATAAGACTGAAAAAGTACAAAGGGCAGCTACATGATGGATATCAAGTTTAAGGGATGTAGGCTATGAAGAAAGACTAGAAAAACTGAATCTATCAACATTACAAGAGAGAAGGAAAAGAGGAGACATAATCAAGCTATAAATACATCACGGAGAAAGAGAAAATATACAAAAATTAGTACATAGCCTATGGCAGAGCATCAGGAAGAGGGCACAGCAAAAAAAATGCATAAAAAGAGAGGTGATAAAGACGTTGGGGAATTCAGTATACCAAATAGGGCAACTGATCATTGGAATGTGCTACCTAATAAGATTGCGTGTGCCAAAATTATTCATAAATTTAAAGATATATATGATCAAAATCGTTTAATACATGGGTCAGTAGGAGCTTGACTCATTTCTCTAAAGATACAATTAGGAAAGAACGGTTAGGTGAGAACACACACACACACACACACACACACACACATCAGGTTAGACTAAATGATTTTTCATTATTAAAAGAAAAAAATAAGAAGTTTAAACAAGACTTGTTCAAACAGAAAAGAGAACCGAGAGGCGAAAGAATGTGCTAAGTCAGCTGAGGTTTGTTTAGACTACAGCTGCACGGGGAATGATAGTACATGTACTCTGTGCATTTAGTATTGCAAAATGGACACATACTTTAGTAAAGCAAATTTGGAAAAGAAAAGAGATAAATGCAGAAAGCAAGATGATGATTTCTACCAAGAACTGGTTGAAGTGGAAACTCACAATAGACTGGTTGAACGTGTACACAAACTAGAAATGGCTTTCAAAAATGAAATTGATGAACTAAAGAAGCAGATGCACTTGCAAAACGAAGAAATAGAAAAACTAGGAAGGGAGGCCAACAAGAAAGACACAACCATCAGTGAACTAACAGTGGAATTGAGTACACTTAGGAAGAAAATGAGTGAAATGGCAAGTACAGTAGTCAGTCACGAGAGTGTTATGGAAGAGTTCAAAAATGATACAGAGACAATTAGGCAAGTAAGCAGTCTGATAGACCAAAGCAGTGATATTGAGGAGCAGATAACACAGGTGAATGAAGCTGTGCAAAGCTACAAAAATGATGTGGAAACCACGTATGCTGAAATGGTGAAAGTAAAGAAAGACTTAGAAACAAGGGTGGAGGAAAAAAGCATTAAACAGGAAGTGAAAAGAATAATCCAAAACAATCCAAAGTTAGTCAGAGATTCAGTAGATATCAAAAAATCTATAGTAATCACTGGTATAGAAGAGGAAGAAGTAAAAAACAAGATCACAAGAGACAAAAAGGAGATGGCAATTTTTTTTTTTTATGCGAGGAAGAAGGAACCAAAGGCCATGAGCCCGCAGTAACAGTTCCCTCCAAGAGAAAAACAAAATACAATAGAGAGCCAAATTCAAGATCCGATCATTTTGAATATGCCTGGACACACTGCGTTTGAAAGACTGGAGATCATAGGCAGCAGGAAATACAGACAGAGGAAGACAGTTCCAGAGCTGACCTGTTGCATAAATGAAAGACTGGGAGTAATGGTTAACTCTTGCATTAGAGAGTTGGATAGAAAAGGGATGAGAGTTTGCTGCCTGACGGGTGCTACGCGCCCGTCATAGAGGTGGAGGAATGCAAGCAGACAGTTCAAAGGAGCAGTGACCATTAAAGTAGTGATAGAAAAGAGATAAAGATGCAACGGTGCGGCGAAGAGACAGAGGTTGAAGGGAGTCAGTAAGAGGAGGAGAGTTAATGAGACGAAAAGCCTTTGACTCCACCCTATTGAGAAGAGCTGTATGTGGGGAGCCTCCCCACACATGAGAGTTGTACTCCACACAGGGGTGGATAAAACCCCTGTATAGAGTCAACAATTGTGCAGGGGTAAAAAAAGAGCGGAGTCGGCTTAGCACACCCAATCTCCTGGAAGCAGATTTTACAAGAGATGTAATATGATCTTTCCAAGATAAGTCCCGAGTAAATGAAACCCCAAGCATGTTCAAGGATGATGCAGGATTAAGCTGAATATTATTAAACATTAGTGGGTATACCTGTGGAAGATTTTGTTGGGTTGATAGGTGTAAGAACTGAGTCTTAGATGCATTAAAAACAACCATATTATTTTTACCTCAGTCAGAGATACGAGCCAAGTCAGACATTAGGTGTGCCATAGCCTCATCCCTTGTTTGTTGAAGTAACTGTTGAGATGGGCGTTGCGGGAACCGAATGGGAAGGTGAAGGGTGGAGTCATCAGCGTATGAGTGGATAGGGTTAGATGTACAGCTTAGAAGGTCATTGATGAATAAAAAGAAGAGAGTTGGTGATAGGACAGAGTCCTGAGGAACACCACTGTTGATAGATCTAGGAGAAGAACGATGGCCGTCTACAACAGCGGCTATAGAACGACAAGAAAGGAAGCTAGCGATGAAGGCACAGATAGAAGGATAGAAACCGTAGGAGGGCAGTTTGGAAATTAAAGATTTATGCCAGACTCGATCGAAAGTCTTTGAGATGTCAGGTGCAATGGCAAAGCTTTCGCCAAAGTCCCGAAAGGAGGATGACCAGGAGTCTGAAAGGTAGGTGAGAAGATCGCCAGTGGAGCGTCCCTGACGGAACCCGTATTGACGATTGGAAAGAATGCTGTGATAGGAAAGATGCCTTAAAATTTTGCTATTGAGAATTGACTCGAAAACTTGAAATACAGGACGTTAAAGCAATTGGACGATAGTTGGAGGGTTGGGAGTGGTCACTCTTCTTTGGGACTGGCTGAATGGGAGCAAACTTCCAGCAAGAAGGAAAGGTACAAGTTGATAGACAAAGATGAAAGAGTTTGCTTAGGCAGGGTGTAAGCACAGAAGCACAGTTCTTGAGAACAACAGGAGGGACCCCATCAGGCCCATATACCTTACTGAAAGAAGTATCAGAGGAAATCTGTAGTAAAGACATAGAGGAACACAAAAGGTTAGGGAAATACGAGAAAAGCAAGACAAGACCTCTAAAGGTGACTTTCCAGAGTGTAAACACTGTGGAGGAGATACTAAAAAATGCAAAGAATCTTATGGAAAAAGAGGAATTCAAAAACGTATGAATATAAAGATGCCTAACACAAGAGGAACTGGATTTACTGAAAAAGAAGAGGGAGGAAGCAAAAACAAAAAATTAGGGAAAATCAGAAGAGAACACATTTTTTTTACAAAGTAATAGGATTGGAGGTACGAAAGTGGTACACAAATAGGAGGGAATAAAAAGGAGGAAGGTAGTAGAACCATGTCATGACAAGTATATAAACAAGATGATAAAGTTGATGTACTCAAATGTGGATGGAATGGTATCTAAATTACTAGAGATGAATGATTATGTCAGAGAAAATGAACCACAAATAATATGCCTAACTGAAACAAAATCAACACCAAGGATATCCAATGACATACTAAACTTAGAGGAATACAATATATGGAGAAGAGACAGAAATGTAAAAAAAAGGAGGAGGAATTATAATATTAACTAAGAAAAATCTAAAAGTCAATGAAATAAAACTAGATATACCATCACAAGTAGAACTGATTGCAGTAGAGATCAACACATCTGAAGGGAAAGTAATTGTAGCCAATTTGTACATGCCACCCAGATCAAACACATGGGAAAGAGACAAACATGAGGACCTGGCAGAGAGTACAATTCAGAGTTTAAGATCATTACTAAATAAAATGGAAGAGGAATCGGAAAGAATTATACTAACTGGAGATTTTAATCTATCTATCTATCTATCTATTGCCAGACGCCTCAATCCCGTTTGGGGTGGCCACAAACAAATCGCCTCCAAGTCGCCCTGTCCCCTGCCATTTCACTGCCCTGCTCCCAACTCACACCCCCCCTCTCTCATATACCTCTCCACTCCATCCCTCCATCTCATCCTCGGCCTCCCCCTCCCTCTTCCCCCCTCCACCTCACTCACATACACTCTCTTCGTCAGTCTTTCACCCTCCATCCTCTCCACATGGCCAAACCACCTCAGTGTGTTCCTCATAACACTTCCTATCACATCCACATCCACACCACAACGCTCCTTTATGTCCTCATTCGTCAGCCTGTCTCTCCACGTGACTCCACAGGCTCCTCTTAACTCATTTCCACTGCTCTCACTCTTGACTTGTGTCCTTCCAACAATGTCCAAGCTTCACTTCCGTACGTTAGAGTTGGTATCACAATACTGTCATGTAGTAACTTTTTCACTTCCATGCTCACTTCCCTGTTTCTTATCACTGCTTTCAAGGAACCAGCAACCTTTCTTCCCTGCTGTACCCTTTCAAGCACTTCACCCTCCAAACCTCCATCCTTACTCATCACACTACCCAAATACTTAAACGTACTCACATTTTCCAATTCCTCACCATCTAACCTCGCTGTACATTCACTAACTTCACCTCTCTCAAAGACCATCACTTTACTCTTCCCTACATTCACCTTTAGGTTCCGTTTCTTACACACTCCCTCAAACTCATCCACCAAGCCTTGCAGCTCCCCTTCGTCTTCACTCAACAACACAGTATCCTCTGCAAAATACAGTACAGGAAGTTTCCAAACACTATCCTCTCTCACCAGGGCCACTCCAACATCCACTACCCTACCTTGTACCTCTTTTATTACCCCATCCATGTACAGATTGAACAACCATGGAGACATGACACATCCCTGTTTCAAACCAACTTTCAAAGAGAAAAATTCACTTAGTTCACCATCCACACGCACTGCAGCCTTCGCACCATCGTACATACTCTTCACAGCATTCAACAACTTCCCATCTACTCCATATATTCTTAACACTTTCCACAATCCTTGTCTATCCACCCTGTCATATGCTTTCTCCAAATCCATGAAAGCCGCATACAACTTCTTTCCCTTCTCTAGAAACTTTTCCACTAAAGATCTAAGAATGAATATCTGATCTACACAACCTCTTCCCTTCCTAAAGCCTCCCTGTTCTTCTCCAACTAATTTCTCTGTTCTTTCTCTAACTCTGTCTATAAGTATCCTACCATACACTTTTCCTATTATACTAAGAAGACAAATGCCCCTATGATTACCACACACTTCTTTTTCCCCTTTTCCTTTGTACAAGGGAATAATTATACCTGACTTCCAATCATCCGGGACTCTACCTTCCTCCCAGGCCAATATGCACATCTTCCACATCCATTCTGCTACTATCTCTCCCCCATGCTTCAGCATTTCACCACACACTCCATCAATTCCTGGGGCTTTCCCCGATTTAACTTTCTTCATTGCTTCCACAACTTCTATCCTACTGATTTCTTCCTGTCTTCTCACCTCCCTCCTTCTCCCAGACATTCCCCAGCCACTTATACTCGCATTACTTCCATCCTCTACGTTCAACAATTCCTTAACCCCTACACCGCGGGCTTGTTTACCAATTACTTGCGTGTCCCGCGGGGTTATTTGGGCTCCGACAGACTCTCAAAAAATATTTGCTAAAAATCAGTTATTAGTCCTAGAATAATAAAATTATATATGCTTATAGCACATACCTTCAGCTTTCTCCTGGAATGATTGTTGAGCCTTCGTCAGTTTCCGTAGGACTTGTGGAGACCTCTGAAGTAGGGTAACTAAGTCTCCACTTTACACTTCCCGACAACCCGTTATATGATTACCACAGCCAGATACAAACACTATAAACGCTATTCTACCATTTTCAAGTAGTTTGGGATCCATACTAAAAAAAAAAACAGTGTGAAAGCAATGGAAATTACGAGCGCGTCTGATCGCCGCACTTGCCCTAGTTCGCTCTAGGCACTCTGTCATTTATTATTCATAAAACCCCTCACACTTTATATTTCTATTACTATATCACACTTATATATATCTGGAGTCTTTCTCCATAAGTTTCATTCAGTCGTATTATTTTATTGTCACTGAAGTCATTCTATTTTTCAGTCAGTAAAATACGTAGAGAGCCACGGATTCACTCTCACTGTTATAACATAAATTATTTGTACTCATATTCTTATATTACTAATTACTTACATTACTATTTACATTTTCTATTCTATTTTCAATATTTACCCTTCTATTTTACTTACAATATGTTATTCACTGTCACTTTCAGTAAGATGAAACTATAGTACACTGTTCAATCATAGGAACTGAACATCCATTGCTTTCACCTGCTATTTACACATTATTTACACATTATTTCCAAATAATTCTGCTTCCACACTTGCACTGTTAGAACTGCTTCTGGCTGTGATAATCGAAGAAGCAGGTTACACAGAGGGGAACCTGGCATTCAGCGCACTGCCAAGAGGTGCGTTTATGCTCAGGTGTGCGGCGTGTGGTATGCGCACATACCTGACACCTGCGAATCGCAGCCTTCCTTTTCCCTGTGGCAGGCATTAGCTCAAGTCTGTGCCGATCCATATACGCCCTCTGCTCAAGTCGGTCGGGAAGTGTAACTGGATGGCGCCTTGGAGTTGCTGCTTGCACCTTACCATATTTTTCCAGCAGCTGCTGGACACAAGTCCTGGCGAACAACCTCAGGGAGAAGGACTTGGGTGGCTTTACCTTCATCTTGTACAGGATGAAGGCGTTCAGCATCGTCATATCTATGAGATGCAGAAAAACTTTCCTGTACCACCTAGTATTCTTCCTGAGGCAGTCGATCTCACCAATCATCATGTCGGACTTGTCCACCAGCCGCATGTTTATATTATAGTCCAACACAGCATCAGGTTTCATCACAGGTTCGCCTGTCCTACGGTCGACCTTCCCACTGTCTCTCATCTCCCCCTTATGTACGGTGGTGAGCATGTGCACGACTCTCTTGTCATGCCACCGTATTGCCAGCATCTTCTCAGACTTGCGTAGGTGCACGTCTCCTCGCTGCGAGTTTCCTGCCTCTGGGAATTTGGGGAAGTTGGCACGATTACTTTTGACAGTGCCGCAGGAGCCAATGCCATGCTCAGAAAGGTATTTGGCAAGTTTCGGTGCTGTATAGTAGTTGTCTGTATACAGCACATGATTCCCACCAAAATACTTTTCTAGGAGCACTTTCACTACACAGCCTGAGAAGCCAAGGGGGTGTGTTTTATCGAGATCGACAGTGCTGGCTGAATATATGACGAAGTCAAGGATGTACCCCGTCTTACAGTCGCACAGTACAAAGAACTTAATTCCAAAGCGATGGCGTTTGCTTGGAATGTACTGGACAAACCGAAGACGTCCTCTGAACAGAACCAAGGACTCATCAATGACAACCTTCTGAAATGGGTGGAAGAATGACATGAACTTATTGTCACGGTGTTTTTATATTATCACGGTAATTTTGATATAAATAATGGTTAAATATTATTTAAATTGATATTTATATTCAATAATATTGAAGCGCAGAAACAATGATTGTCTTGCTACATCAAGCAACGATTACTTTACGCTGGCTTGTGCACGATTCTCTAAGAACGAGAATTTATAAACTTTCTCAACAGTACACAGCAGAGACTAATTACTCACAATTGCTGAATTACTGTACTGTTAGCCTCTGGAGAAAGTTACATCACCCCTGACAATAAATAACTAATACTAATAATAATAACATCAGGTTCTTGCTGATGCATTAACTCCTGGCACAACGGATTTTACGTTAATACAACAAGACTGGTCTAAGTACCAGTTATGAAAGCAAACGTTTATGCAAGCTAGGAGCTATATGGAAAATAAGCTTAATTATGGAGAAATGAAACAAGATTTTTACTCTACATTAAGCTCAAGAAATAGAACTGTTAAATTTATTAATTACAAAAATAAATTTAACATTACATTTCAAATCAAATCAATGAGGCAGCACTCGCTCACTCACACAGAAGCTAAATACTTACGCCTAGGAAAAACACCTTAACTAAGCTCTTAAAACTACAAAATACACAAAAGAAATACCAGTCGATGAATGCTATGTATCACCACTAAGGTGGGAGGACTGGATTAACTGTCTAGTGGAGCTTGGGGTGCTAGCTGACCTCTCCACTTCTGAGCACAGAACCTTTCTCCGCCACAGCAAACACAAGACTGAATTCAAATACATTGAATGGGCAGGACGCAAGGCGTGGCTAACGGTTGAGGGAAGCAGAGGCAAACGATAAAGAAATAATTGTATCGCTCAGTAGCGCACTTAGTGACGTGCATTAAATCGGTCACTTTTTGAAAACGGTGACGAATTATTTGAAAAGTATACCCCGGAATGGAGAGAGAAACGGTTAACTGAGCGATACACAGTGAGTTTTCCACTAATAGTTCGTGGCTTCTCACAAAAGGAAATGTCGCAATTGATTCGTGACATTACGCCCCATGAAAATTAAATCTTTCTTCCTTCAGAAGAAAGATTTCAATCCCATACATATAAATCCTAACTCAGTCACACAAGATTCACACTGTGGTGTGTGTGCTATCCTGCTACAGGAGAAAGTCGCAGTCGTCAGTGAGCGAAAAACCTCGTATTTACGTTAATAGAAGCAAGCTTGAGGGAAAAACTCCGTGACGACGGTGAAAATCCTGTACTCAGGTCAAACTGAGCGAAAATTCGCTACATTTACACTGACAACTAATTGTTGTGTAGCGTGGTGTATGTAATACACGGTGTAGGTGTGACAGTTGTAGTGTAACTGTACCTACGTGTAAAATGACACAGTAAATAATATGGCGACGACGAAGGCAGAGGAGAAGAGGCGGCAGCGTGCGGCAGATGATCAGCTGGCCCGCACAGCAAAACTGCTACACCCATTGCTGAACCTGCAAAACCAATTGAGGTGGAGCATCAAAAGTGTCAATGAGACAAAATTCTTATTAAGTTACAATTACTCTCTCTGCCTAGCAGTCAGTGCTACGACGTACATTCGAGGTCGCCATTAATTATAGCACACAATTATGGTCGGCAAGTTGAGAATCCTTGTGCAAACTCGGGTCTTCCATAGCCTCGAACTGCACACGGGTCCTCAACCTGTGCCTCAACCTACAGTACTTATATTAATATCGGAGAGCTGAGAAACCTTGTGCAAACTTGGGTCTTCCATAGCCTCAAGTCGCCTCTGCAGAGTTCTCACTTCCCCCTTAACCTACAATACAATACTTATATTAGTACCGGAAAGCTGAGAATCCTTGTGCAAACTTGGGTCTTCCATAGCCTCAAGTCGCCTCTGCAGAGTTCTCACTTCCCCCTTAACCTACAATACAATACTTATATTAGTACCGGAAAGCTGAGAATCCTCGTGCAAACTTGGGTCTTCCATAGCCTCAAGTCGCCTCTGTGGAGTTCTCTCTCGACTTTCCCCTTAACCTACAGTACTTCTATTAGTACCGGGAAGCTGAGAATCCTTATGCAAACTTGGGTCTTCCATAGCCTCAAGTCGCCACTGCGGAGTTCTCTCTCGAACTTCCCCTTTAACCTATGGTACATAATATGTATGTACAGGCCCTGGACATAATGTGTCCTGTGGGGCCAATGGGCGAGACGTCAGGTCTGCACCCACTTCACCACTACCCTGTCTCTCAACTGACTCAGAGATTACAGGTGTAGTTACAAATGGCACAGGAAGGGCATGTCCCTGATTAGTGGTGATACTTTGGCACACACTGCAAGAACGGACAAAACTATCTATGTCCCGTCCCATCCCTGGCCAGAAAAAGTCAGCTCGGATACGGCCCTGGGTCTTCCTTTTGCCCAGGTGACCTCCTGAGGCTGGACAATGACCCCATTGTAACACTGCTAGACGGTACTTGGCGGGAACGACAAACTGCAGTCGAACCTCGCCCTCGGGTGTTCGTGACTCACGGTAGAGCCGTCCTTGTTTGCGAAGGAACTTGGCTCGACCTCCCCGTGAATACTTAATCACTCGACCCTTTTGTTTATTCCGCACGGCAGCAAGTGTCGGGTCAGAATGTTGTTCTTGTACAACAAGTTGACTGCACATCAGATCTTGCGGCGATTCAATGATCACTGGGGTGACACAGTCTGGAGCCTCAGTCATGGCTCGTGTCACCGCAGCAGCCGAAGTCTGAGTAGCGCCATCGGAGCAACTATCCTTGACTCCATTAATATTGCCTACTATTAAGTCAAATAGAGGCTCTGGCATGACAACTGCAAGTGTCGTACCAGTATAAAATGGAGATGCCACCTGGATACATGCCTCAGGGAACAATCTCACTGATCCATCAATAAGGCTTACATGGATCTGTCGACCTGTATACTGCTCAGGCCGAACTAGACTCTGCTTAACAGAGCAACCTGAGGAACCATTGTCTCTCAGGACCTTCACAGGAATGCCTCCCACAAACCCTGGCTGAACAAGGAAGGTACTGTCACCTGTGGGAGGGCCTGTGGAGGAAGCAGCTAGCCACTCATGAGGCTGCTGAATTGATGTGGCAAACATTGTGCCTTGAGAGTTATAAGATGGAACATTGGCCATCTGTGGAGGGGGGTTCACTGTCACTGTGGGACTAGTGAACTGTGGGGAAGTACCCACACTGGTAGGGACGTGACCACCAGGCTGCTGCTGAGGAATGAAGGCTGCATTTGCTTCCTGCCTCTTTTGAGCTGGTGGTGAAAAAGTTTGTCCCGACGGTCGATTGCGTGGCTGATACTGCTGCTGGTTGGGGTGCTTGTTGTACCGCTTCCAAGCAGGCTGCTGTGTATTTTGCCCCTGGTCCTTCTGTGGTTTGCTTGGACCTTGACCATTACTCTGAGAACGGCCTTGGTGCTGGGATTCAGTCTGAGACGGCTTCCCAGACTTGGCAGTATCTTTTCTGCTCCAGGTGTTTTGCTTACGAGCTTGATACCCGTATGCAGTAAAGAATGCGTCAGCCTTCTCTGCCATTTGGCTGGCATCTTTCACCTGGCAGATCTTAAGCTGTGCTATGAGCTCAGCAGGCCACGACCTCTCTAGCTGTGTACGCAGCATAAGGTCAATTATCCTCACGCGTGGAAGGAGTTTCATCTTTCTCCATCCACTCATTTAAGTAAGCTGTGAGACGATCAAGGAACTGAACAGCTGTCTCCTTGTCTTGGAGACGAGCTGCATGAACTGAACTTTGGCGTCGTCTACTGTGAGACCATACGCCTTAATGAGTGCAGCTTTCATCATCTCATATGTGAGATTGTCTCCACGAATTCTGTGGAGAATATCGAGGGCAGGGCCCTCAAATAAACTAAGAAACTGAAGCCGCTTAGCTGCCTCATCCAGTTGATATAAGTCTGCCATGTCCTCAAAACGAGCTATGTACGGCTCGATTCGCGCGCTTTCCTTGTATGAAGGAAGCTTGATGCGTGGGGTCGCCAGGACATGTGCAGGAAGAACGCTCGTGGAGCTTGGACCAACTGCACCAGACGTGTCTGAAGCCAAGGAATCTCGCTTGAGCTTCAGCACTTCAAGTTCATGTTCTCGTTCTTTGTCTCGTTGTTCACGCTCGTATTCGCGCTGTTCTCGCTCGTGTTCGCGCTGTTCTCGCTCTTTTTCTAACTCGAGCTCGCGTTGTTTCTGCTCGTGTTCGCGCTGTTCTCGCTCGCATTCGCGCTGAATCCTACGCTCTTCACGAGCATCTTTCTCACGTTCTTGCTCGTAATTGAACCGTGAGAGAACGTAACTCTGTATTTTCTCTGGGTCTGTGAGACCAATATCTTTGGCTTCCTGTACAAATACAGCGGTAGCCATGGCGCTAATTTATTAAGCAACCCGAAATAAAGTACTGACTGCTTAGCGACGAATACTAATAAACAAAAGTAAAGAGTACAGACACAAGCTAGTGGTGACCAGTCTTATCCAGTTAACTGGCAAAGAATAAATCAAAAATGTAAATGACTGGGAAGACTCAATAATAAACACAATGGTACGGCGACTTCCCAGAAGCGAATAAAATTGTCTGGCGTTACCAAAAATAAACTAGAGTTAAGTATTCTATTGATTAATAAAGCAAAATTCACTTGCTAAATTAAGGGTAAACACCAGTAAGCTTGTGCCTATAAACTTTAATGATAAATACCTAAATATGAATGAGTGAGCACTATCTCGTGAATAGCTTTAGAGCTAGGAGTTAATATCCTGGAATGAGGTCGCCAATTGTCACGGGTTTTTTATAATATCACGGTAATTTTGAAATATATGCTTTAAATGTTGTTTAAATTGATAATAATATTCAATAATATTGAAGCGCAGAAACAATGATTGTCTTGCTACATCAAGCAACGATTACTTTACGCTGGCTTGTGCACGATTCTCTAAGAACGAGAATTTATAAACTTTCTCAACAGTACACAGCAGAGACTAATTACTCACAATTGCTGAATTACTGTACTGTTAGCCTCTGGAGAAAGTTACATCACCCCTGACAATAAATAACTAATACTAATAATAATAACATCAGGTTCTTGCTGATGCATTAACTCCTGGCACAACGGATTTTACGTTAATACAACAAGACTGGTCTAAGTACCAGTTATGAAAGCAAACGTTTATGCAAGCTAGGAGCTATATGGAAAATAAGCTTAATTATGGAGAAATGAAACAAGATTTTTACTCTACATTAAGCTCAAGAAATAGAACTGTTAAATTTATTAATTACAAAAATAAATTTAACATTACATTTCAAATCAAATCAATGAGACGCACTCGCTCACTCACACAGAAGCTAAATACTTACGCCTAGGAAAAACACCTTAACTAAGCTCTTAAAACTACAAAATACACAAAAGAAATACCAGTCGATGAATGCTATGTATCACCACTAAGGTGGGAGGACTGGATTAACTGTCTAGTGGAGCTTGGGGTGCTAGCTGACCTCTCCACTTCTGAGCACAGAACCTTTCTCCGCCACAGCAAACACAAGACTGAATTCAAATACATTGAATGGGCAGGACGCAAGGCGTGGCTAACGGTTGAGGGAAGCAGAGGCAAACGATAAAGAAATAATTGTATCGCTCAGTAGCGCACTTAGTGACGTGCATTAAATCGGTCACTTTTTGAAAACGGTGACGAATTATTTGAAAAGTATACCCCGGAATGGAGAGAGAAACGGTTAACTGAGCGATACACAGTGAGTTTTCCACTAATAGTTCGTGGCTTCTCACAAAAAGGAAATGTCGCGAATTGATTCGTGACACTTATCCTTCATTCTGTTCAGAATCTCCCAGATCTTCCAGAGTGGGTCGGTTTGGGAAGGTACATCATTATCGGCAAAGTGCAGGTTTCCCATGATGTTCCGGAAGCGATCTCTGGCCATGTACTTGTTGAAGGTCGGTGAGGGTAGTAAGGGGTCCATGGACCAGTATTCTTCCAACTCATGCTTCTTGGAGTGTGGCATAAGAAGCATGAGGGCAAAGAACACATACAGCTCCTGCACTCCCAGCATGGTCCACTGTTGCATCTTGGCTGCACCTGTACCACTAGCAGCACGTTGTGATTCGAACCTGTTAGTCTCATCACATATGTGCTGCATGACTTCGTCATCTAGGAAGGCCAAAAGGTAGTCGACACACTCAGCATTTTCGTCCATAGTGAAGGCAGGCTGAACTCCTGACGAGCTCTCATCGAAAACCAGGTTTTCGGGGACAAAATCTGACCCTTCCGTCCACGCGAAGGCGTCCAGGATTCCCTGGCGTGGCGGTGGAGGGATGGTGGTGGTGGTGGTGGTGGAAGTTGGCTGAGAGGGAGGCTTATCATGGTCAAGGTCACTCGCACTGACCCTAGGTTGCCGTACAGCACTAGCAGCCCTTACCCTACTAGCTACACTACTTCTCACTCTCTTAGATCTACCTCTACCTCTACGGCCGGCCTTCACTGTTGATGCTGGTGGTGACTCCGACGACGAAGACTCCGGAGATAACTCAGCCGACGATGATGATGAGATGAGTAAAGCAGGGCTTGGGGAACGGGGAGGTGAATGATCTCGTTACTCATGGCGGGCTGGGTCACGTGGTGGCATTGTTCTGGGGCTAACACGCCGCCTTTTCACTCCCTTCCCAAATTCTTTTCCTTCCTGCACTAAAGGCTCCTTTCCCTTGGAGCTACACACAGATTCACTAGTAGGAGCACTTGTTGTCGCTGTTTCTGGCGCGATAAGTTCACCCGGCTCATCACACGATTCACCGGAATCGTCAAAATCGCTGTCCATTATTATCATCGACAATTCAGCAAGTTCTCGTGCCACTGCAGAGTCACTGAGGCCTTTCCTGCTTGCCTCAACACTTTTCTTGGGGGTAGAGGTCACGGGGCCCTTTGCAATGGGCGCAGAAGCGGCAGGAATGGCGGGGCGCGAGTGCGACATGTTGTCTCTGCAGTGGAGGACAAGGAACTAAATGCCGCGGCTTATCTGAGAAGGGAAGGGTTGACAATGACACTTTAGGCTGACTGCTGCTAACTTACAGGCTAATTTTTTATAGGTAGAAAATCTCGGCAATAAATAAAGAAATAGGTACTTCCAGGTGAATGTAAATGTCAATTAGGATTCTCCCTTCCTTTCTGATATATATTTTTATTACAGACATCGATTACAAGGCATAAATCAAAGGGGAAATTACCATGGTAATGTAGCGAATGAATGCACGTGAGGTTTTGTCAGGTGATAATTGGGCAATTTCAGGAGTATAACACTATCACTTACCTGTTTTTTTTTTGGTATATATTATTGGGTAAAAATATTGGGCATAGGGCTTATTTCAATGGATGAAATCTGTGGAAAAAGAAGAGGGAAATTTCCGTAGCGCAGCGCGGCGTGAGAGGTGAGAGGAGAGGGTAATGGAGGGCAAGTAGGGAGGGGAGTCAAGAAGGGGGTAAATTATCTGAGAAGGGAAGGGTTGACAATGACACTTTAGGCTTACTGCTGCTAACTTACATGCTAATTTTTTATAGGTAGAAAATCTTGGCAATAAATATAGAAATAGGTAGTTCCAGGTGACTGTAAATGTCAATTAGGATTCTCCCTTCCTTTCTGATATATATTTTTATTACAGACATCGATTACAAGGCATAAATCAAAGGGGAAATTACCGTGGTAATGTAGCGAATGAATGCACGTCAGGTGTTGTCAGGTGATAATTAGGCAATTTCTGGAGTATAACACTATCACTTACCTGTTTTTTTTTGGTATATATTATTGGGTAAAAATATAGGGCATAGGCCTGATTTCAATGGATGAAATCTGTGGAAAGAGAAGGGGGAAATTTTCGTAGCGCAGCGCGGCGTGGGAGGTGAGAGGAGAGGGTAATGGAGGGCAGGTAGGGAGGGGAGTCAGGAAGGGGTTAAAATAGCTAAAATGTCAACAATGGATGGGAGTACAGATGAGATTTGGAGTGCTGACTAGTGTTGGACATTGGCAGTACTGATATATGATACAAGCCACCACTTGAGAGCCCGGGATAATTCAAAATAACACAGAATCACAAAAGTGACGCCCCGCGGTATGATCCATTGTAGCCGAGCGTCACGAAAGTGACGCCCCGCGGTTAAGGGGTTAAAGTGTTCTCTCCATCTGCTCACTTTTTCTCCCTTCTCCACTAGTAATCTACCATTTTTATCTTTCACTCCCCTGCTAACTTCACTTCCACCCTGTCTTACTCTTTTCACTTCTCTCCAGAACATTTTCTTACAGTCCCTCCACTTTACACTCAAATTCCTTCCAAATTCCTCATCCACTCTCTTCTTACTCTCTCTTACTAATCTTTTCACCTCTCTCTTCCTTTCCACATATAACTCTCTCTTCCGCCTCTCAACTTCTTCCACGCCCCTATTTCTCATCCATTCATTGTATGCTTTCTTCTTTTGTGCCACAGCCTGTTTCACCTCTTCAGTCCACCACGCTGTTCCTTGCACCCCCCTCCGTCTTCTCTTCCTTCCACACACCACATCACATGCTGCACATATTTCTTCTGTAAATATCTTACACACACCTTCCACGTTTCTCATCTGCTCCAATTCATATTTGCCCAAACGTTCCTCCACTTCTCTCTTATACTCTGCCTTTTTCTCATCCTCTTGTAACCTTTCCACTCTCCTTGCAACTACTCCTTCCTCTCGTCTTTCCCTTCTTCTATTCCTCCACCTCACTTGCATCCTAATTCTGGCCACCACCAAGTAGTGGTCAGAAAGTCCACTCCCCCAACCTCTATACACTCTTGCATCCTTTACACATCTTCGCATCCTTTCATCCACACACACATAATCAATCATTGCCTTCCTTTCATTCAGTTCACCACCCACCCTTCTCATCACTCGCCATGTATTCCTGTGGATCATTTTATGCCTGAAGAGGGTATTGGCTATCACCAACCCCCTCCCAGCACAAATGTCCACTAACGCACTCCCATTCTCATCTATCTCGGCAGGCACACCCCACTCACCAACTATTCCATCCAGCTTCACATTACCAACTTTACCATTCATATCACCAATCAAAAACACTCTCTCATTCCTTCCAGACTTTTCCATGCACACTTCCACATTTGTCCAGAACTCTTCTCTCACTCTTCTAGCACGATCTTGCGTTGGCGCATACACACACACAATCGCCCACATTTGTATTCCAACTTTCAACTTTACCCACACAATCCTTGACCCAACTGATCCATACTGTCTTATTCTCTTCTTCCATCTTTTACTCACAACTATACACACTCCTTCCTTTGCCCTCTCATTCTCATCTACTCCTGCACATATACCCCATCCATACTCCCATTCTCTCTCACTTTCTCCTCTCCATTTTGTTTCAGTTATTCCACATACATCCACTTTCGCACCCTCAAGCACCTGGACAATCTCTCTTTTACATATATAAATTGGAATACTCTAGATATAATTAGCCAAGAAAGCTGTTGGGACCAAAAGCTCCTGGATCTCGTGCAAGACTTTTTCCTAACGCAACATGTGAGGGAAACCACCAGAAAGAGAGGACTCGATGTACTTTCAGTGCTAGATCTAATATTTACTAGGCAAGAAAATGATATTGACAGTTTAATATATCACCCTCCACTCGGCAAAAGCGATCATGCAGTACTAAATTACAACTTCAGGATAGCATATGACATAGATAACAGCAATGAAAGTTACAAAAAGAGCCAAAACTATAAAAAGGGAAATTATCAAGACCTAAAGAAGTATTTTTTAGAAGTTGATTAGGAAAATGAGCTTAGAGGACAAGATTTAAATGCTGTATATAAAAAATTCTGTGAATTTTATGAAATAGGAGTCCAGAAGTACATCCCACAGCACAAAGAAGCAGATAAGAAAATACAGAAATGGTTCAATACAGAATGTAAAAATTCAAAAGAAAGAAGAGATTTGTTGTGGAATAGATACAGAAGACACAATAGTGAAAGGCGTATAATAATTACAAACAAGCAAGAAACGATTATACAAGAATAAGGAGGGAAACCCAAAAACAGTCTGAGGAGGATATTATAACTAAAAGTAGTGATCAACCAAAGCTGTTTTACAGCTACATCAGAAGCAAAACCAAAGTAAAAGATATAATACAATCCATTACGGACGAGGGAATCACTTATATACAAGAGACAGATATTTGTGAAGCACTAAATAAGAATTTCCAATTAGTTTTTACCGAAGAAAAAAAATTTGAGAGGTACTATGTGGAACATGCATGTCCACACATATTACCAGATATACAAGTAGTAGAAAAAGTAATACAGGAGGAGTTAAGTAAATTAGACAGAGGAAAAGCAAGTGGTCCTGATGAAATTTCATGTTGGGTACTACGAGAATGTGCAAAAGAGTTAAGTAAACCATTATTTTAAATTTTCAAAAAATCCTTGAGTCATGGTAAACTACCTGATATTTGGAAGAAAGCAAATATTGTCCCCTTATTCAAGAAAGGAAATAGACAAAATCCACTCAACTACCGACCAGTATCACTGACCAGAGTTGTAAGCAAGGTATTAGAAAAGCTTATAAGAAAAGCTTGGGTAAATCATCTAGAAGAACACAGTATGATAACAGAAAGACAGTTTGGTTTCAGAAAAGGAAAATCATGTGTTACTAATCTGTTGAGCTACTATGACAGAGTAACAAACACAATACAGGAAAGAGAAGGATGGGTGGACAGTATCTAATTAGATTTCAAGAAAGTATTTGACACAGTACCACACCAAAGACTTTTATGGAAACTTTACCATCAAGGAGGAATTCGAGGCAAACTGTTTTGTTGGATGCAAGATTTTCTCATAAAAAGAGAAATGAGAACAGTACTAAGAGGAAACTACTCATCATGGAAAGAAGTGACTAGTGGAGTACCACAGGGTTCAGTGCTGGAACCAATCATGTTTTTAGTGTATATAAATGATATAAACAGTAACATTGGAAATGAGAGCTATCTGAATATGTTTACAGATGATGCAAAAATCTATCTATCTATATACCTAGGCTGCTTCCCCCAAGGAAAGGGAGGTAGCCGAGACAGGACGACACACTCCCCATTTACTCATCCATTCAAACACATTCATTCGCATCTTAGCCCCAAAGGGGAGAACGGACAGATCCTCACCGCATCACACCGCACAAGGGTCAACTGCGCAATGCAATCAGTGACATCCACAGCAGGGCCCGAGAGCAGAACTGGTTTACCCCTGCCACATCATAACAGACCCATCCCCTTACCTGCACCTGACCTGACTAGCTGATCAGACTAAACGCGGGAGAATATCCCCTCAGGGCTGCGTCATCACTTATTCATTCACAATTTCTCTCCATTTATTTCTGTCATGCACAGCCACTCTTCCTTGCTCAACAGACATCCCTCTCGCATCCAGGGCTCTCTTCACACTGTCCATCCATCCTATTCGTGGTCTTCCTCTCAGCCTTACATCTCTCACATCAGATCTAGTTATCTTTTTCACCAATCACTCATTATTCATTCTCTCCATATGCCCAAACCATCGCAACACCCTCTGCTCAACTCTACCAGCCATCTCCCGAACAACTCCAATTCTCCTTCGCACTTCATCATTTCGCACCTGATCCATACGCGTCACTCCACACATACTCCTCAGACACCTCATCTCCATTACATTCAAACTTTTCCTCTCTGCTACACCCATATTCCATGTTTCAGCCCCATATAACGCAGTCGGTACCACAACACCCTCATACAGCCTTCTCTTTACATCCATTCTAAGCGAACGACATTTAAACACTTTTTTCATTCCTCCCAGCACCTTTCCTACTTCATTTATTCTAAACTTCACTTCTGCATCTATTCTTCCATCCACAGCAACATGTGACCCTAGATATTTAAAACAATCTTCCTCCTCAAGCAACTCACCATTCAAAACTATATTCATCCCCCTACCATCTATCAACCTCGTACACTTCATCACTTTACTCTTATTCTCATTTACTTTCAATTTCCTCCTTTCACACACCCTTCCAAACTCCTCTACCAACTGTCTCAATCTCTCCTCTGAATCAATCACCAGTGTAGTATCATCTGCAAACAGCAGCTGCTTCAGATTCCACTCTCCACCATCAACATTCACTAGACTCAGACCTCCACCTAAAACTTTTGCATTCACCTACCTTACAACACCATCCATGTAAATATTAAACAACCAAGGCGACATCACACATCCCTGTCGCAGCCCCACTCTCACGGGAAACCAATCACTCACAGCATTTCCCACTCTTACACACACTCTACTGTTTACATAAAAACTTTTCACCCCTTTTAGTAACCTACCGTCAAGTCCATACAATCTTAAAACAGTCCACAAAGCCTCCCTATCAATTCTATCATACTCTTTCTCTAAATCCATAAATGCCCAGAACACATCCTTGCCTTTCGCTAAATACTTTTCACACACTTGTCTCATAGCAAACACCTGATCAACGCATCCCCTCCCTCTCCTAAAGCCACACTGCTCGTCACCAATTACTCCCTCTGTACCCTCTCGAACTCTCATAATTAACACTCTACCATACACCTTACCTACAACACTCAACAGACTTATACCCCTAAAGCTAGTACATTCATACTTATCACCCTTGCCTTTATACAAAATGACCACACAAGCACTTGCCCAGTCAATTGGCACCATACCTTTCTCAAAGCACACATTCAACAATCTTACTAACCAGTCAACAATAGTCACTCCACCACCCTTCAGGCATTCCACAGCACACCCATCCATACCTGCAGCTTTCCCTGTTTTCATCTCCTTTACTGCCTTCTCCAGTTCCTCCTTCGTGATCAAAGAATCATTCAACTCTCCCAACACATTTATTCCTTGCACCCTTCCATCCGCCACAATCTCGGCCACCCTTTCCTCCTCTACATTTAACAATCTTTCAAAATACTCTGCCCATCTCTTCCTTACTGCATCCGTCTCAGTTAACATCCTTCCATCCTCTGCTTTTACTCGTTCTTCCTTCCCAGACTCTCCCTTTCGCACCTTTTTCACCTCCTTCCAAAACATTTTCTTATTCTGTTGAAAATTATCTGTCAGCCGCCTACCCCACCTCTCATCTGCTGCCACTTTAGCATCACGCACAGCCCTTCTCGTTCTATTCCTCTTTTCCTTATACCTTTCATATGACATCTCATCCTTCCTCTGCAGCCACACTTTATATGCACGTCTCTTCTCAGCCACAGCCATACTTACTTCCTCGCACCACCATTCACTTCCTTTTCTTACACCACCACACACACGTCTCACACCACACACCTCTTCTGCACGCCCCCCCACAGCACTCTTAAACAACTGCCATTCCTCCTCCACGCTGCCATTTTCCCGATCGTTCACTGCGTTCCACTCATCTTTCAATTTCTCCTGATACTCTATCTTTTTCTCTCTTTTATCCAACTCACTCACTTTCAAAACCTCCCTGCCACACCTAACCCTCCTAGCTCTCACCCATCTCTTACCTACTCTTAACCTTCCCTCCACCAGGTAGTGGTCAGATATACCTCCACCCTCCCCTCTCAGAACTCTCACATCCAACAATCTTCCTATTACATTCCTAGACACAACCACATAGTCCATCAAAGCTCTATCAACAACCCTTACACCCTCCTGTCTCACCCATGTATACTTATAAATATCTTTCTTCTCAAACAGCGTATTCTCAATCACCATCTCTCGCTCAGCACACATCGCTATCATTCGTTCCCCATTATCATTTCTTCCAGGCAAAGGAGAATTACTTCATGAATGGAGTAATACATAGCAGACGGAATTCAATGTGGACAAGTGTCATGTAATCAAGTTTGGTATAAGTGGAAAAAGACCTGATTGGGATTATAAGTTAGGAAATAAAACCCTATACACATCAGAAAGAGAGAAGGACCTAGGTGTGATTATCAATAACAGACTATCTCCGGCTGACCTCATCAGCGAGAAGGTACGGAACATGTATACACTGCATGCAAATATGAGAACAGCATTCACATACATACATACATACAGTGAATTCCTGAATGCAAGCTTGTCCCCTGTATTAAACGTGCTGCCTGGAAAAGCTTCCATCATCGTCAGTCTACACCAGACGGTACCCATAGTCTCTTAATATTGCAACGTGTACCTGCAACCCTCTGCCATACTATCCATTGAGCCAAACACCACAGCTGGACATCCTTTGTTTCTAGCATTTCAGCGAACACTCCCATTGCAGCACTTTGGTCTCGTATCAGTAGAATCTCTGGTAAGCATACCCCGCCACAGGCCTCTGTTCTTTCTTTAGATGGTCGTTCTGTAGCTGATACGTCCTTGATTGCTGAAACACAAGGTCCCACCTCGCTCCAAATTTTCACCATATTATCTCTTTCAGAATCTGTCCTGATTTATTTTACTTTATCTGCTGATTTGGCTAATAATGCTCCTTTCTCTCTTCATGAATTGTCGTTCGCTCTTCAGTTGTGTAAAGATTCCAGTGAAGGTCTTGATGATATTCATTATAGTATGTTGAAAGATCTCTTCCCCAGTGCTCTCTCTTTTCTTTTGGCCCTTCACAACAGGATTTGGCCTCAGGGTTTCTTTCCTCCTGCTTGGCACGTGGCAGTCATGCTACCATTCATGAAGCCTGATAAAACAAGTCGTCTTCCTCAAGACTACCGTACCATTGCTCTGACCAGTTGTTTATGTAAACTGCTTGAATGTATGATCAGTCGTTGACTTATGTGGCATCTTGAATCCCACTGTCTTCTTTCCCCATTACAGTTCTGATACCAAAAAGCTTGTAGCACTTTAGATCCTCTCGTTTTGGAGTATTTTATCCGTTTTGCTTTTTCTCTTTGCTGCTCTGTCATTACTGTATTTTTTTATTTGGAAAAGGCATACGATACTACATGGCTCTATCATATTTTGTGTTGCCTTCATTCCCTTGGTCTTCATGATAATACTGGTGTTCTTCTTGAAAATTTCCTTTCCCTCCGCACCTTCCATGTCTGCCTTGGTGCCCTTCTTTCCCCTACCTTCCCCCGGCATGAAGGCATTCCCCAGGGCCGTGCCTTTAGCACTATTTTTTTTCTCAATGCAATTAACGGTATTGTCTGTTTTCTATCTCTCTCTGTTCTCACGTCTCTATTTGTCGATGATTTTGCTTTTTACGCTGCATATTCGGATCTTCCCCATCTCCAAGCCCTTATTCAGTCCACCATTACAGGAACCTCCACTTGGGCCACCACTCATGGTTTTCGTTTCTCTATCTCCAAGTGTCGTTTACCTGTTCCCATACTATACCTCAGCCTCCTCTTCACCTGTATGACACCCCTCTCCCTTATCGCCCTTCTGCAACTTTTCTTGGTCTTGTCTTTGACTCTCGGTTAAACTGGAATCCACATGTTTCTTCCCTTTGTTCTTCCACTCTTCATCGCCTTTGCTTATCACAAACTCTCCCTTATCTTTTGTGGGGTACTGATTGCACTATGCTGCTTTGTCTCCACTTTGTCCTTATGCTCTCTCAATTCGATGATGTGTGTCAAGTCTATTCTTCAGCCTCTGCCCGTACACTTATGAAACTTTCCCTTCGTCATACTGGTCTTTGCTTAGCCATAGGTGCCTTTCGGTCAACCCCAGCCTTTGTGTGAAATCGGGCATTCCCTCCCTCTCCTCTCGTCGTTCTCTCTTTCAGTTAAGTCTTATGCACGATTGCGACAGTTTCCTTCCTAAAAATTGCTCCTCCCTTCTTCCTTTCTCCGTCGTTCTTTTCGGTCTGCCTCTCATCTCCTCTTCCCTATCTCCCTCCATGTCCCTGCCCTTCTTCAGTCTATTAGTTTCACCCTTCCACCCATTCTTCCTTTTCGTCCTATTTCTTTCCCCACTTGGCTTTTACCTCCTCCAGACCGGTCTGGTCTTCTTGTTCTCGCTCTCTTTTTTCTCCTGTAGTGTTAGCATTCTTTTTATTGAACACATGTCTTCTCCTTCTTTTGCAACTCCTATCTTTCCCGACCGCTCCAAATCCCTTCGCGATGTTGGTTTTGTTCTTGTTTCCCCTGAGTCTTCTTTTTCCAGTTCCCTTCCTTCTGTTGCGTTTGTTGTCACACCGAAACTTTATGTTATTTTTTCTCTTTGAAATCTCTGTTTCATTCCATTTCTTCATCTTTTGTTATCTTCTCTGATTCTCACAGTGCGCTTTCTTCTCTACGGGCCTCTTCTTTTCATTCCCGTCACCCAAATTCAAGAGCGGCTCTTCCGTTTTTCTGAGCGCAAGAAGTCGATTCAATTTTGTTGTGTCCCTGGTCATGTTGGAACTGCTGCTAATGAACGTGCTGACTCGCTGGCACGTTCTGATTCCCGGTCTCTCACATCGTCTCTCCGACCCATTCCTGTTCTTGATTGTTTCATATTCTTACTCACCTCTTCTGTGGCCTATGGCAAACTTCCTGGGAATCCCAGGTCACCAGTTAACTTCATCTCGTTAAACCCTCTGTTCTTCCATGGTCTATTTCCACTCATCCCAATCGTCGATGGGAGACTGTCCTTGCTCGCCTTCGCTTGGGTCACACCCGCCTCACTCACGGTCACTTTTTGAGTGGTTACCCTCCGCCACCATGTTCACGTTGCAACTGCCCCATGACTATCCGACGCCTTATTCCAGACTGCACATTCGCACTTCACGTCCGTCGCTCTGGTTTTCCCTTCCTCTTATTATGGCACCGCCTCTCGTTGCATACTGATTTCTTTGGTAACTCTCCTACGTTTCTTGTTTCCAAAATTATTGTTTTTCTTTCTGATCAGCTTATTTCGCATCAGATTTAAGTGTCTTTCTTTGCTGCCTTAGTGCCACATAGCCTACTCTCTCTAGGCTTGGGGCTAGCTCTTCTCGCTATTCAGTCATTCATTACCACACTGATCATAGTACAGGAAAGTAAGGACGCAAAGTTTTACATGAATATATTTAGTATCATATAAATACCACTTCACTACAAATGCAGTCTGATAATAACTGTGAAACATTTCTGCAAGGACCAACAACACAACGACCAGGTAGTAAATAAATAAATAAATAAATAAATATTTTCAGTTCCGTTATGGCCGAACCTACAAAACCTACGGTTCTTTCACCTTAACTTGGGCGTAATCTTCGTCTGTTTTAGTTTATTTCTCGTACCTCAGTGACATAAAAAAAGAGTGTTATGGCTCCAAATCCCTTCCACGGGAATATTTCGTGATAAGCATAACATTGTAGTGTCAGTCTATTGCTACAAATCGGCATTTGAGACGGTAAAGAGGTGGTCTGCTGTCCTAATGGTCGCGAGTTCGATTCCCGGCTGGGGCAGGGAACAGTTAAAGGAAATGAATTTCGTTAAAACAAGCTTTTCTGATCTACTATAAGAGCCACCGACACTTCGTAAAAACACCCCCACTAATACCAATACACCAGTCATGTATGAGACAGTCCTAGCATGTATTCAACACAGGCGGTGGGTGTTACTGCCCAAGTTTGTGAATGGTGGTGTGTGGTATGTTGGAGGACTACTGGACCTCGGGGAACGGGCTGCTGAACCTATGCCCAGAGAGGGAGAGAGAGAGAGAGAGAACTAGGCTCGCAATTTCTGAACCCCGAATCCGAATACACGAAACCTCGACAACTTTGACTCTACACTGAATGCCACTCGATTTCGGACCGCACGGTCCGCACCTACAGTCAGACTTTGATCGTTTGGATGGTAAGACTGTGCTGCTGTGTTGAGACTGACTAGATATTTTGGGAGGCTTTTATTATCTCCACAAACGAAGTTGAAGGAGGTTAAGTATTCACCTATGTTTGTCTGATTGTTTGTCCACATGATATCTCCAAAAGTTCTCAGTGAATATCAGTGAAATTTTGTGGAAAGGGTGGGCCATGGGCCATAAAAGAATTGATTAAATTTTGAGACGGATCCGCGACCGGCATTGGCGGACGTATGCTCTCTGAGTGCCTTCTAGCTTATTTATTTAAATGTTTAATTATTTATTTGTATTTCATTTTCATTTTTATCGGATTTCTCTTTCGTGTTCTTTCAGCAATATAATTTAGGGACCTGGAACTCTGACGTTGACAGATCGTTTAAAGAAAGATTACTATTTTTAGTATTAGTATTAGTATTATTATTAGTATTATGGTGGCATGATGATGATGATGATGATTTATCATTATTATTATTTATTTATTCAAAGAACAATTATTCTCGTGTCGTTTACAAGATCCCTAACATTTTTTATCATTTTTTAGTGGTGAAATATCTCTTCACTTTTTGGAAATTACTGTGGAATAGAGGTTGGTACTCCGGGTGGCACTGTTGCCTTCGTAACACCTTTTCTTAGCGATTTATTATGCCTATTGGACACTGATTTCTGTTTGGATTTTTTTTTTTTTTAAAGACTTAGATTGATTAAATAGCTAAAGGATATTCAGGTATTATGTGCAAAATAAATCGGTGACTTAGAAGTGTTACGAAAGTCATTTAGAAGACCTCCCTTAATCCTTTTAATCTGATTACTTATTTTTATTTGCTGGCTCCAAACGGAATGGCAAAACAAGGGGGAAAATCTCCTGTAGTAAAATTATTAAGTCTATATCAACCCTTCAAGTTCAAAAAATGTATCCGAAGATGTATAAAATTATATGAAGAGCAGGAATAAAGACAAAATAGCACCACTGGAGTGAGTGGAGTTAAAATGAAGACTGAGAATGACAGATCTAAACGACAAAATAATAAAAACAGCAGGAAAAAAAATGCTAATACCAATACACCAACTTTCATTCAATATCGACTGTGGGTGTTGGCGCCGAAGTCATGACATGTGGAAGGTGGATGGTACGTAGGACTGCTGAGCCTCGGGGAACGGGCTGTTGAAGCCTATTCCCAGAGTTTTGGGGAAAATAATTGGATCTCCCGCCGCGCTCCTGCCGTCGGCACCGTCACCAGTCCGTTTCGTTACTAAATCTTAGACCAGTTTCGTAACCTTGATCCACCCGTTCCGTCACCACATACTTCCGTAGCTTGATCACACCCGTTTCGTCATTATGCTCTTCTCGTTTTGCAACTTGATCCCTCCCGTTTCTCCACCATGCTCTGAAAGTTTCGTCGCCATTTAAATAGGTTCTATTGATCAATATGGTTCCTTCCATGTCACAACGTTAGAGCGTAAGTGATTCAAAGTTTTGTCACAGTTTTGTCACAGCGTTATAGTCAGTGATTATACTTCTGACAATACCTGGAACTGTTCTCCTGTTTTATTTTCAGATTTGCCAGCATTGTGTGAACATACTACTGTGGATAACTTGAAGCTTAATGATGGCAATGCTGGCAGCTAAGACCGGACTGAAAGGGTAAGAAAGCTAAATTTCTCATACTCCTATGAGCTGACAATCCAGGAAGCTAATTTTCCCTTATCCAGGAGGCTAAATTTCTCTCGCTGCCACGAGCTGACAATCCAGGAAGCTTAATTTCTCCTCTCACCACAAGGTAACATCCAGGAAGCTACATTTCTCTTACTACCACCATCAAAACCAGAAATAAATAGCCAAGGAAGAGGTGCTAGGGAGCTTCTTTAACAGAGAGAATACGGGCCAATCAGTACCTTGTCCTCTTGAGTGCAAACCCTTGTGCTTCTCATTGGACATAATTTACTACCTTCAGACTATTTTAGTTAACTCTGGAAACTTTTTTTTTTTTAAGAAGATTAACGGAAGGAATGTTGAACAAAAATCCATACACCAGATTACAGGTGTCCTCCATTCATTTAAAACATCTTTAACAGTTGGACATGAACAGCTGTAGGTTGAAGTTTGGGGGGGAACTAATCTGGGGGAGCACGTTCCAAAGCCAAGCAGTTCGGGGAAAAAATGAAGTAATAAAAACACTCATTAAACTGATCAAGGTATTAAGCTAACCGACCCAAAGTCCTTCTTAATCCAAATAAATGTCTAGAAATGACCCTAACAAAATGAGACGATAACTTCTTAACTACTAATCTTAAAGTTCGAGATGCGAGAACGTTGTGAAAACTTTATCCATGTATCATAATTCGTAGGAATTGGGGCATGGGTTTGAGTATCGTACGTGCTCTGTTATCTGTCTAGTCTTCTCGAAGTCAAAAAAGTCTAGAAATAACTCTTCAAATCAATCTAGCTACTAATCTTAACTTCAAGGGTTGAGAACTTTTTGAAGACTTTAACCATACATTTAACTTCCAGGACTTTTGGCATGGCTTTGGGTGTCCTACGTGCCCAGATTGTACCCCGCTTTGGCCCCTGGTGCGTGGCAAGACCACTATGCTCTGTGGTGGACATGTTTGGGGAAGAGACGGAGGACAGCAGGGAATATGTGACTATCAAGGCTTTCAAGAGGAACAGAGTCCGCACCATTGTGTTCAACAGGCCGAGGGAAGAAAACAGATTGGATGAACTGGTGAGAGAGCCTTGTTTTTACACATATTGTTAACTGAGATTGGTTGGATTTGAGTTAAGAGTCTGGTAGTGAATAAACATGCATAACACGGAATTAGCATGCAAAACAAAATAAACATGCTCAATAGAATGAACCAACATGCAAAACAGACTGAACATACAGGACAGAATGAACTAGCATGCAAAATAGACTGGAGGTGAGTTTATAGGCGGGATGTTGAGTGATCGTCTGTCTATCTGTCTACCGTCAGACGCCTCAGTAGAGTGATCGTCTGTCTATCTACTGTCGGACGCCTCAATCCCTTAAGGTGGGGAGGCACAAACAAATCCTCTCCATGTCGTCCTGTCACCCTCCATTTCAGAACTCCACCCCCAGCTCGCATCCCCCTCTCTCATATACCTCTCCATTCCATCCCTCCATCTCATCCTCGGACTCCCTCTCCTTCACCCCGCTTCACCTCATTATATACATTCTCCTCGCTAGTCTCTCGCTCTCCATCTCTCCACATGGCCAAACCACCTCAGTGTATTTTCCCTAAGGCTTTCTATTACATCCACATCCACACCACAACGCTCCTTCACTTCCTCATTTGTTAGCCTGTCTCTCCATGTAGCTTCACATGATCATCTCAAATAACTCATTTCCACTGCCCTCTTTGACGTGTTTCTTTCCAACAAGATTCAAGCTTCACTTCCATAGGTTAGAACTGCTGTCATAATAGTATCATGCACCAAATTTTTTTTTTTCTTCAGTACTCACCTCCCCATTTCTTATCACTGCTTTCAGAGACCCGGCAACCTTTCTTCCTTGTTGCACACTTTCAAGCACTTCATCCTCCATACTTCCATCCTCGCTCATCACACTACCCAAGTACTCACATTTTCTATTTTCTCATCAGCCAACTTCACTGAACATTCAGTAACTTCACGTCTTTCGAAGACCACAACTTTACTCTTCCCAACACTCATCTTTAGCTTCCGTTTCTTACACACGCTCCCAAACTCATTAAGTTTGGGAGCGTGTGTTTGTGAGTCTTGCAGTTCACTTCATCATCACTTAACGATACATTATCATCTGCAAACAGAGCAAACCCACAACATCCACTACATTACATGGCAGCACATCCACATACACCAAGGAACATCAAAACAACACCCAGCACATGATATCATACGCAAATACTGTCATCTCTCCCCCCTCGCCCGCCTCAGACCAGCTTCCAGAAGCATATCTATACTCAAATCACTCGCTGCTCCATTCGGTCACTTAAAGACTACACACAGCTGCATGCACGGCCTCCTGATATCCACCCTTCTGAATCCTATCTCCCTCGTGAGGACAGGGTCCACCTGGCCAGACTGAGATGTGGGCATCATCCAGCTCTCTTAAGTTATCAGAAGCAGCTGGATTACTCCGTTGCTGATGCCTGTCCAGGATGTAACGCAGCACCCCATACTGTTAAGCACATTATGGAATACTGCTTTGCACACAATAACCTACGCCAACAACACAACATACACTCCTTGAGAGCTCTGTGGGAAAGCCTGGTCTCGGCCGTGGCCTTCCTTAGGGACTCTGGGCTGTTCGGCCAGACTGCCTAGGAAACAACAATTACTACTACTACAACAGTACAGAAAGGTTCCAAAAGCTGCCCTCGCTCATTAGGGCCGCTCCAAAATCCGCTGCCCTATCCTGTACCTCTTTTATAAACCCATCCATATATAGACTGTGAACAACCATGGAGGCATGATACATCCCTGTTTCAATCCAACATTCAAATAGGAAAATGCAATCAGTTCACTGTCCCCACTCACTACAGCCTTAGCATCCTCGTACATACTCTTCACGGCATTCAGTTTACTTCATGTATTCTTAATATCTTCCACATTCCTTGTATACCCACTCTGCCATATGCTTTCTCCAAATTATTGAAGGCCACAAACAACTTCTCTTCCTTTTTCTAAAATCTTTTTGCTGCCTACTTCTTCCTTAGCCTGTATAATTCTTTTTCTATGCCTGACCTCCTCTCTTTCTATTTCTCCCATCTTTCCTGTCACTTCTTTTTGCTTTTCTTTCCATTACAGGTGGCTTTACGTTGAGTGACAAGGCAAATGGTTTCATGGAACACAAGAAACCGTTTACAACGCTGGGTGGTAACCATATAACCAAACTGTACGTGCTCCCTACGTGTCAGCAAGTGGGTTGGTGGAGCGTTAGTGCCCCGCCCCGTAAAACAAATCACTCAAAGTCAAATGGCCACCCCTTATGGGATTATGGCATCTGGCAATAGATAGATAGATATTCCACTAAAGGCCTAAGAATGAATATCTGATCTACACAACCTCTTCCCTTCCTAAAACCTTCCTGTTCCTCTCCAACTAACTTTCCTGTTATTTCCCCAACGCTGTCAGTAACTATCCTACCATATACATTTTTACTGTTCCTATTACATTAAGAAAATAAATGACCCTATGATTGGAACACACTTCTTTTTCCACTTTTCCTTTGTACAGGGGAATAATTATACCTGACTCCCAATTCTCCGGGACTCTACCTTCCTCCCAGGCCAATCTGCACATCATCCACATCCATTCTACTACTCTCTCTCCCCTATGCTTCAACATGTCACCATACACTCCATCAATTCCTGAGGCTTTCCCCATTTTGACTTTCTTCATTGCTTCCACAACCTCCATACTACTGATTTCTTCCTCCCGTCTCATGCCTCTTTCTCCCAGCCAGTCCCTAGCCACTTACACTCGCATTACTTTCATCCTCTGTGTTTAACAGTTCCATAAAATGTTGTCTCCATCTGCTCATTTTTTCTTCCTACACCATTATTAATCTACATTTTTATCTTTCATTCTCTTGTTAACTTAGTTATTGCCTGTCTAACTCTTTACCTCCTTCGAGAACATTTTCTTATATTCTCTCCACTTTACACTCGAGTTCCAGCCCTATTCTTCATCCACTCTCTTCTTACTCAATAATCTTTTCACCTCTCTTTCTCTCTACATATAAATCTCCCTTCCGTCTTGCAACTTCCTCTGTGCCTCTGCTTCCCATCCACTTATTATATGCTTTCTTCTTTTGCAACACAGCTTGTCTCACCTCTTCATTCCACCATGCTGTTCCTTGCACCCCGTTACATCTTCTCTTCACCCCCAAACAGCACCTCACATGCTGCATATTTTCTTCTGTAAATATCTTGCACCCACCTTCCACCTCTCCCATCTGGTCTAAACCATATTTACTCGCTTGTTTCTCCACTTCTCTTTTAAAGTCTTTTTTTTTTTTTCTCTTATATCTTGCAGCCAGCGTCCACCTTCCCCATCTGCTCTAAATCATATTTACCCATTTATTCCTCCACTTCTCTTATAGTCTGCATTTTTTTCATTATCTTGCAACCTTTCTACACTTGCTGTATGGACTACTACTTCCTGACCTTCCCTCTTTTTATTCATCCATTGCACTTGAACCTTGACTTTCACTGCCACCAAGTTGTGGTCCTAAAGTCCACACCCCCAACCTCTTTATGCTCTTGCATCCATTACATTCCTTCTCATTCTCTCAACCATAGACACATAATCAGTCATTGCCTTCCATTCATTCAGCTCACCACCCACCCTTCTAAACACTCGCCATGTAAACCAGAATATCATTTTGTGCTTAAAGAGGGTATTGGCTATGACAAACCCCCTCCCTGAACAAATGTCCACTAGAGCACTTCCATTCTCATCCACTTCTGCAGGCCTACCCCTCACCAGCTACTTTATCTACCGTCTCATTCGATACTTTTCCAATCATATCTCCAGTCTAAAACACTTTTTCATTCCTCTCAAACTTTTCTATGCATGCTTCCACGTCCAGAAGTCTTCTTTCACTCTGCCTCAATGATCTTGTATTGGATAACACACACACACACACACACACACACACACACACACACACACACACACACACACACACACACACACACACACACACACACACACACACACACACACACACACACACACACACACACACACACACACACACACACACACACACACACACACACACACACACACACACACACACACACACACACACACACACACACACACACACACACACACACACACACACACACACACACACACACACACACACACACACACACACACACACACACACACACACACACACACACACACACACACACACACACACACACACACACACACACACACACACACACACACACACACACACACACACACACACACACACACACACACACACACACACACACACACACACACACACACACACACACACACACACACACACACACACACACACACACACACACACACACACACACACACACACACACACACACACACACACACACACACACACACACACACACACACACACACACACACACACACACACACACACACACACACACACACACACACACACACACACACACACACACACACACACACACACACACACACATCTATAGTAATCACTGGTATAGAAGAGGAAGAAGTAAAAAACAAGATCACAAGAGACAAAAAGGAGATGCCAAATGTAATGAGCTTACTGAAAGAAGTATCAGAGGAAATCTGTAGTAAAGATATAGAGGAACACAAAAGGTTAGGGAAATACGAGAAAAGCAAGACAAGACCTCTAAAGGTAACTTTCCAGAGTGTAAACACTGTGGAGGAGATACTAAAAAATGCAAAGAATCTTATGGAAAAAGAGGAGTTAAAAAATGTATGGATAAAAAGATGCCTAACACAAGAGGAACTGGAATTACTGAAAGAGAAGAGGGAGGAAGCAAAAACAAAAAATGAGGGAAGATCAGAAGAGGAGAAGAACACATTTTTTTACAAAGTAATAGGATTGCAGGTACGAAAGTGATACACAAACAGGAGGGAATAAGAAGAAGGAAGGTAGTAGAACCATGTCATGACAAGTATATAAACAAGATGATAAAGTTGATGTACTCAAATGTGGATGGAATGGTATCTAAATTACTAGAGATGAATGATTGTCAGAGAAAAATGAACCACATATAATATGCTTAACTAAAGCAAAATTAACACCAAGGATATCCAATGACATACTAAGCTTAGAGGAATACAATATTTGGAGAAGAGACAGAAACTTAAAAAGAGGAGGAGGAATTATAATATTAACTAAGAAAAATCTAAAAGTCAATGAAATAAAACTAGATATACCATCACAAGTAGAACTGATTGTAGTAGAGATCAACACATCTGAAGGTAAAGTAATTGTAGCCAATTTGTACATGCCACCCAGATCAAACACATGGGAAAGAGACGAATATGAGGACCTGGCAGAGAGTATAATTCAGAGTTTAAGATCATTACTACATAAAATGGAAGAGAAATCGGAAAGAATTATACTAACTGGAGATTTTAATACAAATATAAATTGGAATACTGTAGATATAATTAGCCAAGAAAGCTGTTGCGATCAAAAGCTCCTGGATCTCGTGCAAGAGTTTTTCCTAACGCAACATGTGATGGAAACCACCATAAAAAGAGGACTCGATGTACCTTCAATGCTAGATCTAATATTTACTAGGCAAGAAAATGATATTGACAGTTTAATATATCGCCCTCCACTCGGCAAAAGCGATCATGCAGTACTAAATTACAGCTTCAGGATAGCATATGACATAGTTAACAGCAATAAAAGTTGCAAAAAGAGCCTAAACTATAAAAAGGGAAATTATCAAGACCTAAAGAAGTATTTCTTAGAAGTTGATTGGGAAAATGAGCTTAGAGGACAAGATTTAAATGCTGTATATAAAAAATTCTGTGAATTTCATGAAATAGGAGTCCAGAAGTACATCCTACAGCACAAAGAAGCAGATAAGAAAATACAGAAATGGTTCAACACAGAATGTAAAAAATCAAAAGAAAGAAGAGATTTGTTGTGGAATAGATACAGAAGACACAATAGTGAAAGGGCGTATAATAATTACAAACAGGCAAGAAAAGATTATACAGGAATAAGGAGGGAAGCCCCAAAACAGTTTGAGGAGGATATAATAAATAAAAGTAGTGATCAACCAAAGCTATTTTACAGCTACATCAGAAGCAAAAGCAAAGTAAAAGATATAATACAATCCATTACGGACGATGGAATCACCTATACACAAGAGAAAGATATTTGTGAAGCGCTAAATAAGAATTTCCAATTAGTTTTAACAAGAAAAAAATTTTGAGAGGGACTATGTGGAACATGCATGTCCACACATACTACCAGATATACAAATATCAGAAAAAGTAATACAGGAGGAGTTAAGTAAATTAGAGGGAGGAAAAGCAAGTGGTCCTGATGAAATTTCATGTTGGGTACTACGAGAATGTGCAAAGGAGTTAAGTAAACCATTATTTTTAATTTTCAAGAAATCCTTGAGTCAAGGTGAACTACCTGATATTTGGAAGAAAGCAAATATTGTCCCCTTATTCAAGAAAGGGAATAGACAAAATCCACTCAGGTACCGACCAGTATCACTGACCAGTGTTGTAAGCAAGGTATTAGAAAAGCTTATAAGAAAAGCTTGGGTAAATCATCTAGAAGAACACAGTATGATAACAGAAAGACAGTTTGGTTTCAGAAAAGGAAAATCATGTGTTACTAATCTGTTGAGCTACCATGACAGAGTAACAGACACAATACAGGAAACGGAAGGATGGGTGGACAGTATCTATTTAGATTTCAAGAAAGCATTTGACACAGTACCACACCAAAGACTTTTATGGAAACTGTACCATCAAGTAGGAATTCGAGGCAAACTGTTTTGTTGGATGCAAAATTTTCTCGTAAAAAGATAAATGAGAACAGTACTGAGGGGAAACTACTCATCATGGAAAGAAGTGACTAGTGGAGTACCACAGGGTTCAGTGCTGTTACCAGTCATGTTTTTAGTGTATATAAATGATATAAACAGTAACACTGGAAATGAAAGCTATCTGAATATGTTTGCAGATGATTCAAAAATACAAAGGAGAATTACTAACACAGACTTTTGTAAAGAGCTACAAGAAGAATTAAATAAACTTCATGAATGGAGTAGTACATGGCAAATGGAATTCAATGTGGACAAGTGTCATGTAATCAAGTTTGGTAAAAGTGGAAAAAGACCTGATTGGGATTATACGTTAGGAAATAAAACCCTACACAAATCAGAAAGAGAGAAGGACCTAGGTGTGATTATCAATAACAGACTATCTCCGGCTGACCACATCAGCGAGAAGGTACGGAACATGTATACACTGCATGCAAATATGAGAATAGCATTCACATACATAAATGAAGACATGCTAAGAAGGATAATATCATCATTTTCTCCTCCAATTCCACCTTAGACGATTCCGGTGCTGTTCCTCCATCACTTCCCCCCTCTGACTTCCTCATGGCTGACATTAAAATTTCTTCAGTTGATGTATTTTCTGCCATTACTGGCCTCAGTACTAACAAGGCATATGGGCCTGATGGGGTCCCTCCTGTTGTTCTCAAAAACTGTGCTTCTGTGCTTACACCCTGCCTAGGCAAACTATTTCGCCTTTGTCTGTCAACTTGTACCTTTCCTTCTTGATGGAAGTTTGCTCTCATTCAGCCAGTCCCAAAGAAGGGTGACCACTCCCAACCCTCCAACTATCGTCCAATTGCTTTAACGTCCTGTATTTCAAAAGTTTTCGAGTCAATTCTTAATAGAAAAATTTTAAGGCATCTTTCCTATCACAACCTTCTTTCCGATCGTCAGTATGGGTTCCGTCAGGGACGCTCCACTGGCGATCTTCTCGCCTACCTTCCAGACTCCTGGTCATCCTCCTTTCGGGACTTTGGCGAAAGCTTTGCCATTGCACTTGACATCTCAAAGGCTTTCGATCGAGTCTGGCATAAATCTTTAATTTCCAAACTGCCCTCGTACGGTTTCTATCCTTCTATCTGTGCCTTCATCGCTAGCTTCCTTTCTGGTCGTTCTATAGCTGCTGTCGTAGACGGCCATCGTTCTTCTCCTAGATCTATCAACAGTGGTGTTCCTCAGGGCTCTGTCCTATCACCAACTCTCTTCCTTTTATTCATCAATGATCTTCTAAGCTGTACATCTAACCCTATCCACTCATACGCTGATGACTCCACCCTTCACCTTTCCATTCGGTTCCCGCAACGCCCATCTCAACAGTTACTTCAAGAAACAAGGGATGAGGCTATGGCACACCTAATGTCTGACTTGGCTCATATCTCTGACTGGGGTAAAATAATATGGTTGTCTTTAATGCATCTAAGACTCGGTTCTTACACCTATCAACCTGACAAAATCTTCCACAGGTATACCCACTAATGTTTAATAATATTCAGATTAATCCTGCATCATCCTTGAACATGCTTGGGGTTTCATTTACTCGGGACTTATCTTGGAAAGATCATATTACATCTCTTGTAAAATCTGCTTCCAAGAGATTGGGTGTGCTAAGCCAACTCCGCTCTTTCTTTACCCCTGCACAATTGTTGACTCTATACAGGGGTTTTATCCGCCCCTGTGTGGAGTACAACTCTCATGTGTGGGAGGCTCCCCACATACAGCTCTTCTCAATAGGGTGGAGTCAAAGGCTTTTCGTCTCATTAACTCTCCTCCTCTTACGGACTCCCTTCAACCTCTGTCTCTTCGCCGCACTGTTGCATCTTTATCTCTTTTCTATCGCTACTTTAATGGTCACTGCTCCTCTGAACTGTCTGCTTGCATTCCTCCACCTCTACGACGGGCGCGTAGCACCCGTCTGGCAGCAAACTCTCATCCCTTTTCTGTCCAACTCTCTAATGCAAGAGTTAACCGTTACTCCCAGTCTTCATTTATGCAACAGGTCAGCTCTGGAACTGTCTCCCTCTGTCTGTATTTCCTTCTGCCTATGATCTCCAGTCTTTCAAACGTAGTGTGTCCAGGCATCTCAAAATGATCGGATCTTGAATTTGGCTCTCTTGTATTTTGTTTTTCTCTTGGAGGGAACTGTTACTGCGGGCTAATGGCCTTTGGTTCCTTCTTCCTCGCATAAAAAAAAAAAAAAAAAAATTCATTAGGCCAACCCTGGAATATGCATCAGTAGTCTGGAGTCCTCATCTCAAAAAACACATAGACAAGATTGAAAAAGTTCAAAGGGCCGCTACAAGATGGATACCAAGCTTAAGGGACCTAAGCTATGAAGAAAGACTAAATAAACTGAATCTACCAACACTACAGGAGAGAAGGAAAAGAGGTGACATGATAATGCTATATAAATGCATATCAGGGAAGGAGAAAATAGACATAAATGATTACTTAACATATGGAGAAGCATCAGCAAGAGGACACTGGAAAAAAACTGCATAAGAAGAGAGGTGATAAAGACTTAAGGAAATTCAGTTTCCCAAACAGAGCAATTGATCAATGGAATGCACAACCGAATGAAATAGTGTGTGCCAAAACAATTCACAAATTTAAGGATATGTACGAATAATATGGTTTAAGACACGGGACAGTACAAGCTTGACTCATTCCTGTAAAGATACAATTAGGTAAGAACAATTAGGTAAGAACACACACACACACACACACACACACACACACACACACACACACACACACACACACACACACACACACACACACACACACACACACACACACACACACACACACACACACACACACACACACACACACACACACACACACACACACACACACACACACACACACACACACACACACACACACACACACACACACACACACACACACACACACACACACACACACACACACACACACACACACACACACACACACACACACACACACACACACACACACACACACACACACACACACACACACACACACACACACACACACACACACACACACACACACACACACACACACACACACACACACACACACACACACACACACACACACACACACACACACACACACACACACACACACACACACACACACACACACACACACACACACACACACACACACACACACACACACACACGTACGTTTGTAATCCAACTGTCATTGTTACCCAGACAATCCTTGAACCAACTGATCCATATTCATATATTTTCCTTCCGTGTTTTGCACACAGCAATACGTACACACTCTTTTTGCCCTCTAATTCTCACGTTTTCCCGCACATTTACCCCATCCATACTCTCACTCTTTCACACACCTTCCCTCCATTAAGTCTCGGTTAATCCACAAATGTCCACTTTTGCACCTCAAGCACCTGGACAGTCTCTTTCAGCTCATCATTTGCAACCCTTACATTCCATGTTGCAATCCGAACCATGTCATTTGTCTGGTCCTTGGTCGTCTCTTGTTTGTCCGTCCTGGTACGAGGGTTCTTGTTTGTATTTTAGTTAATTGTTTTCTGGGGAAGGGTACTAACCCACTGGCAATCCACTTGGCATGTAGGGAACACGTGTTGGTAGGTTATAAGGTTTCTATCATGCATAATAAACGATTTCCTGGTTTACAGGAATTCATTTGGCTTTGCCACTCAATGTTGAGTTACCTCGAAAAAGAGTTCGACTACACGAGTGGGTGGATGATGGGCGCCCCCACCGACCAAACATACTGTATATGAGTATGTAATAAACAGGTTAATGATCAAACGCAGGAAATACATGTTTAAAAAAGCGTGTAAGGGACAAGTCTCGATTACAAAGAATTTAGGTGGAATAGAGGTTGCACTTTTGCATTGAACAGATTGGATGAGCAGGAGAGAGAGAGAGAGAGAGAGAGAGAGAGAGAGAGAGAATGAATTTTTAGGACGAGTTAGCAGAGAGGAAACGCTGAAAATGAGACAAGATGATAAATGTAAATAGGTGAATGAAGAGTTGAGAGTTTAATGTTTTGAAATGAAAATAAAATGAAATGGAATCACATTAAAACAATCTGAATTAAATCAGATACACTAAAATGGGATGTCACATCAAATGACATAGAATAAAATAAAATTGGATAAACTAAAATAAGGTAGTCCATTCAAATATTAAGTTAAAGCAAATCAAGTGGGAAAAAATTAAAACAATTGATAAAATAAAAGCAAGATCAGATGAAATGGAGTAAAGTTAAATCGTAGAATCATATCATATCAAATGGAATAGTAAAATAAAACCGGATAAAATAAAGCGTTTCAGATATTCCTTAAGATTAATATGGGCTTTGCCAACACACTCCTCTTAGAATAACTACAGGAGCCTTTGTCATAAGAGCCAGAGTTAAATAAATGTTTCCCATGTCCCGTAACGATTTCACATGCTGCGTAATGGTTTCAGATGATCCGCAATGGTTTCAGAGGTTAACTAATGGTTTCAGATTTCTCGTGACAGTTTCAGATGTTTCGTGGTGGTTTCGGATGTTTCGTGATGATTGCAGATATTTCGTAAGTGTTTCAGGTGTTGCGTAATGGTTTCATGCGATTGGTGATGGTTTCAGGTGTTCCGTAATGGTTTCATGCGATTGGTGATGGTTTCAGGTGTTCCGTAATGGTTTCAGATGTTTTGCAATGGTTTCAGATGTTTTCAATGGTTTCAGATGTTTGGCAATGGTTTCAGATGTTTGGCAATGGTTTCAGATGTTTGGCAATGGTTTCAGATGTTTTGCAATGGTTTCAGATGTTTTGCAATGGTTTCAGATGTTTTGCAGTGGTTTCAGATGTTTTGCAGTGGTTTCAGATGTTCTGCAGTGGTTTCAGATGTTCTGCAGTGGTTTCAGATGTTTGGCAGTGGTTTTCGATGTTTGGCAGTGGTTTTCGATGTTTGGCAGTGGTTTTCGATGTTTGGCAGTGGTTTTCGATGTTTGGCAGTGGTTTTCGATGTTTGGCAGTGGTTTTCGATGTTTGGCAGTGGTTTTCGATGTTTGGCAGTGGTTTTCGATGTTTGGCAGTGGTTTTCGATGTTTGGCAGTGGTTTTCGATGTTTGGCAGTGGTTTTCGATGTTTGGCAGTGGTTTTCGATGTTTGGCAGTGGTTTTCGATGTTTGGCAGTGGTTTTCGATGTTTGGCAGTGGTTTTCGATGTTTGGCAGTGGTTTTCGATGTTTGGCAGTGGTTTTCGATGTTTGGCAGTGGTTTTCGATGTTTGGCAGTGGTTTTCGATGTTTGGCAGTGGTTTTCGATGTTTGGCAGTGGTTTTCGATGTTTGGCAGTGGTTTTCGATGTTTGGCAGTGGTTTTCGATGTTTGGCAGTGGTTTTCGATGTTTGGCAGTGGTTTTCGATGTTTGGCAGTGGTTTCAGATGTTTGGCAGTGGTTTCAGATGTTTGGCAGTGGTTTCAGATGTTTGGCAGTGGTTTCAGATGTTTGGCAGTGGTTTCAGATGTTTGGCAGTGGTTTCAGATGTTTGGCAGTGGTTTCAGATGTTTTGCATTGGCTTCAGACATTTCGCTTTTTAGCTTCAGACGGTTCGCATTGGCTTCAGGCGTTTCCCATTGACTTCACGTTTTTCGGAATTGCTTCAGATGTTCCGTAATTTTTTCAGATGATCCGTGAGTTGACTAGTGCCATACGTGCCGGAAGGGATGATACAAACACTCGTGTCATGGTCACTACAGGGGCGGCGGGAGTGTATTCGGCAGGCAGCGACTATTATAGCTTCAAGACGGATGGCATAACTTCAGACACCATGGCGCAGATTATTTATATGTATGTATATATTTTGTAGCTCTGGTTCTTGTTTAATAGTGCATTCGTTGACCAGTTTATCACACCCGCATACTACCCGACCCAGTGAGTGTCCCTAACTTTGCCACTTACTCACTCCCTGTACATATCTGAAGGATGAAGTTTGACAAGTTTCATCAGAGTTTTGTATGTCACTGCTTCACTTTGTTGACTGCTTCCGCACTCACAGGGGCTGAACTTTATGAGGGTGTGTTTGATGGGAGAAAGAGAGGGACAGGTTTGAGCTTTCTTTGTTTTCTGTAATATTTCGGGCCACACAGAACCCATCTAGCCTGAAACTCTGTGAAGAATTCAGTCTTTAATCCTTCTCTCCCACACTACATTTCCACTTGTTGCAGTGGATAATTTAACTTACGGGGGTATGTTGAGGGGTAGGTGGTGGTGGTATCTGGTATGTATCTGCAGGAATGATTTAATCTGCTGGTGTGGGCGTGGCAGTGGGAGTAGGAAACAAATGCAGGCTAGATAATGATAACGCCGTATGAGCCGTCCCCGCAACATATGAGAAACATCTGGATGGAATGGAAGAAGAGCATTTTTTGGACTACCTTGTAATAAACCTAAATAACCCCAGGTTTGTGAAGGAACTGCTGGTCGAAGTGAAGCCCATGGTGGCCCTGGTGGACGGTCCGTCAGTAGGCACACTAACGTCAATCTTACCCCTCTATGATGCCGTCTACGCAACACGTGAGGTAAACACGACACAATAAAAATTCTTTAAGCAGGGGTTCTAATTGCCCTCAGACTATGAACTCCACCTTTCTGTCAAGCTTCGTCAAATGAAAATACTCCATTGTAAAACTGTGTACTTACTGAACTCCACCTTTCAGTCAGGCCTCGTCAAATGAAAACGTTTGTGTAATATCGTGTACTCGCTGAACTCCACCTTTCAGCCAAGTTTCGTCAAATAAAAATATTCCTGTGTAGTATCGTGTGCTCATTGAACTCCACCTTTCAGTCAAGCTTCCAGACCCCGTATGCCAAGGCCGGACTGACGCCAGCTGGGTGCGCCACATACACCTTTCCTCGGTTCATGGGTCACGTCAGGGCGTCTAACATGCTACTGCTGGGACATACGGTCAGTACAACGCCCGTATTCTCGATTCGGGAGCTTTTTTTAGTGCCTGTTGTTTAGCGATTTATATTGCATAATAATTATTACCAGTTTTCTTTATACTATAACTGGGAGTTAGTTTTGTGATGACTTTTCCTCTCCTTAGCTAATCATTTTTGCTTAAAGAATAATACAGGAAGATTTTTAATTAGGTTAGTTACCGTTTCTTTAAAAAATACAAGGTATGGATGGTCCTTTTTTTTTTTTTTTTTTTTCCCAGTTCAGATTCAGTGGAACTTGAGGTGTCTGGGAGGCGGGGCTTAGGCAATCTTCCCCTCCGGCAGTCTCTTCCCTCACTATCCGCCCCTCTCGATTTCAAATCTGATTATTTAATGCATGCAGACTATGTAGCAGTTGGCCCCCAGAAACATAATAAACAGGCTCTATATTAAACTTTGACTTGTACCCAAACTTCAAATTCACCTCTTCCTCTACCTCGGTAGCAGTTGGCCCCCAGAAACATAATAAACAGGCTCTATAATCAGCTTTGACTTGTACCCAAACTTCAAATTCACCTCTTCCTATCCCTCGGCTGACTGCACAAGAAGCCTTCGAAGCCTAGTTACCCTTTCTTATGGGATATATATGTAACTATGCAATTATTTGGAAGGTGTGTGCAAGATATTGACAGAAGAAATCTGTGCAGCATGTGAGGTGGTGTGTTGGAGGTGGGGGTGCAAGGAACAACATGTTGGAATGAAGAGGTGAGACAGCCTGTGGCACAAAAGAAGAAAGCATATAGTTAGTGGATGAGATGAGAAACAGGGGCGTGGAAAAAGTTGAGAGACGGAAGAGAGAGTTATATGTAGAGAGTAAGAGAGAGGTGAAAAGATTAGTAAGAGAGAGTAAGAAGCGAGTGGATGAGGAATTTGGAAGGAATTCGTGTGTAAAGTGGAGGGAATGAAAGAAAATGTTCTGGAAAGAGGCAAAGAGAGTTAGACAGCTTGTCAAAGAAGTTAGTCGAGGCGTGAAAGATAAAAATGGTAGATTACTAGTGGAGAAGGGAGAAAAGTGAGCAGATGGAGAGAACACTTTAAGGAATTATTGAACATGGAGAATTAAAGTAATGTGAGTATAAGTGGCTGGGGAATGGCTGGGAGAAGGGATGTGAGGAGAGAGGAAGAAATCAGTGGGATGGAAGTTGTGGAAGCAATGAAGAAAGTCATAATGGGGAAAGCCCCAGGAGTTGATGGAGTGTGTGGTGAAATGCTGAAGCGTGGGGGATAGTTGTAGAATGGATGTGGACGATGTGCAAATTGGCCTGGGAGGAAGGTAGAGTCCCGGAGGATTGGAAGTCGGGTATAATTATTCTCCTGTACAAAAGAAAAGGGAAAAAACAAGTGTGTTGTAATCATAGGGGCATTTGTCTTCTTAGTGTAATGGAAAAGTAAATGGTAGGATACTTATTGATAGAATTAGTGAAATAACAGAATAATTACTTGATGAAGAACAGGGAGGTTTTAGGAAGGGAAGAGGTTGTGTAGATCAGATATTCATTCTTGGATCTTTAGTGGAAAAGTTTCTAGAGAAGGGAAATAAGTTGTATGTGACCTTCATGGATTTGGAGAAAGCATATGACAGGGTGGATAGACAAGGATTGCAGAAACTATTAAGAATATATGGAGCAGATTGGAAGTTGTTGAATGCTGTGAAGAGTATGTATGAGGGTGTTAAGGCTGCAGTGCGTGTGGATAGTGAACTGAGTGAATTTCTCTACCTGAAGTTTGGATTAGAACAGGGATGTCATGTCTTCATGGTTGTCCAATCTGTAAATGGATGGGGTTATAAAACAGATTCAAGGTAGGGTAGTGGATGTTGGAGTGGCCCTAATGAGAAAGGGCAGTGTTTGGAAACTCCCTGTTCTGTTGTTTGCAGATGATATTGTGTTGTTAAGTGAAGACAGAGGGGAGCTGCAAGGCTTGGTGATGAATTTGGGAATGTGTGTAAGAAACTGAATCTAATCTAAAGGAGAATGTAGGGAAGAGTAAAGTTTTGGTTTTCTAGAAAAGTGAAGTCAGTGAAGGTACAGTGATGGATGAAGAGGAAATGGAAAATGTGAGTGTGTTTAAGTACTTGGGTAGTGTGATGATTAAGGATGGAAGTTTAGAGGGTGAAGTGCTTGGAAGAGTACAACAAGGAAGAAAGGTTGTTAGTTCCTTGAAAGCAGTGATAAGAAACAAGGAAGTGGGAATGGAAGTGAAAAAGTTACTACATGGCAGTATGGAAGTGAAGCTTGGACCTTGTTGGAGGGACAGAAGTCAAGAGTGAGAGCAGTGGAAATGAGTTATTTGAGTGGAGCCTGTGGAGTCACAAGGAGAGACAAATTGACAAATGAGGATGTGAAGGAGCGTTGTGGAATGGATGTGGATGTGATAGGAAGCGTTGGGAGAAACACCTTGAGGTGCTTTGGCCATGTGGAGAGGATGCAGAGTGAGAGACAGACAAGGAGAGTGTATGTGAGTGTGGTGGAGGAGGGGGGAGAGGGAAGGGGAGCCACAGTTGAGATGGAGGGATGGAGTGGAGAGGTATATGGGAGATGGGGATGTGAACTGGGAGCAGGGCAGTGAAATGGCTGGGGACAGGACGAAATGGAGGCTTTTTTTTTGTGGCCACCCCTTACGGGATTAAGGCATCTGGCAATAGATAGATAAATAGATTTTTCGATTGGAAATTCAACTATATAAGAAGCTTAAGTATGCAGGACTTATAAGTAACTTTGAATTGTACCTAAATTGAAAAGTCGCCTCTTCCTCTCCCTCAGCTGACTGCACAAGAAGCCTTCGATGTTGGCCTAGTGACGAAGATCCTCCCCCAGTCCACCTTTTATGAGGAGGCTATGGCCAGGGTATACCAGTTATCAGCGATGCCCTTAGATCCCTTAGTACTGACGAAGGGACTGATGAAGAGCACACTGAAACACACGCTCGAAGAGGTACGAGTCGATAGATAAATCCAGTCACTACATGTTTTTTTCTTGGTCGTTCTACCACCATAGGGTTATGTTCAGGCAAAGAAGGGGATACTGAAGGATGTGTCTAACCCCCCCCCCCCAGTCCGGAAAAACTATCCCACACTGAAATAAGTCTGGAGATGGTAACAAGAAAGGGAAACAGAAGTAACCAGATTCGAGGGATTGTTGTGTTGCTTGACGCCAGTCTGTCTGGCCAAGCAGCTCCGTTGACAAGTAACAACTTCTTCTTTGTGGCGGTCCTACCGATAAATTATGGCAAATAAACCATGTGGGAATCCAACACTCCCTTGTGGTAGACAGCGCCTCACCAAGTCCTTCCCAGGGAGAGGTGCAGGGATATTTTATGACGTTTGAATCCCAGGTGGTCACAGCAACTCTTCCACCCAGGGCACACAGTAGGCTCCCCATCCATGCTAGCCTTAAGAGGTTAAGCCCACAGATACCAGGAAGTGTATTCTCGTTATCTACCGACCCTCCTCCTTATGTCTTGATTTTAATGCCGTGAATATAGAGTCTGCATAAAACACTAAAGTTATTTTGCGGGAACAGTCTCCCCACGAGTTGTAGTTGATTTCTGTATAAATGAAGTGAGCTTCAGAGACATTCAGAGTCACGAATAAGTCATTGTCGAAACTGTGACGGGCAATGAAAATACGCAGAAACCTGTACCTTGCTATTCTTGCACAAAAAAATTAATAATAATAATAATATGATGATTGATGATGATTGATGATGATTGATGATGATTGATGATGATTGATGTTGATTGATGTTGATTGATGATGATGGATGATTGATGATTGATGATTGATGGATGATGGATAATGGATGATGATGGATGATGGATAATGGATGATGGATAATGGATGATGATTGATGATGATGATTGATGATTGATGATGATGATGATACGTGGAATATTATCGTGATGTGGGACGACCTGTTTTGAATAGACGCTTGATTTCTTTTCTCACGAGGGATAAGAATTACGTAGAAACCTCCCATGACTTTTTCTTCTGCATAAACAGATACTCGTATTTGGAGGAAAAAATATCGTAGTTAGGAGGAAGATTATCGTACTTTGGAGGAAAACTATCATATTTAAGAAAAATTTGTTCTGTGGATATTGAAGCTATTTACTATGACTGCTGCTACTACCACTACCACTACTACTACTGCTGCTGCATTATTATTATTATTATTATTATTATTATTATTATCATTATTATTATCATTATTATTATTATCATTATTATTATCATTATTATTTATTATTATTATTATTGTTTATTATTATTTTAGGTGAACTACAAAGAGAGTGACAGACTGGCCAAGAGATGTTACGCTGACGAGATCTTTCGGAGTGAAATGATGGCCTATCAGATCGACTTCAAGGAGCCTACGGAAGAAAACTGAGAAACTTTTAACAATGTAAAAAAAAAAAAAATCTGACCATAGACAGTGGTCCATATACTGTAAAACGCCCCTCTTCCACTTTGGGCTATTTTTGTGTTGTGGAGACGGTTCAGCGTTCATCAATGTCTGTCCTGCATCATTTAGTCGTTTTCTACTCCCACCCATGTGCATTTAATTGACTTTACCTGCTGCTCTAACTTTGCCTAAAATTGCCTGCTCTAACTTTGCCCAAAATTGCCTGCTCTAACTTTGCCCAAAATTGCCTTCTCCAAGTTTGCCTAAAATTTCCTGCTCTAACTTTGTCTATAATTGCCTGCTCCAATTTCGCCTAAAATTGCCTGCTCCAACTTTGCCTAAAAACTTCTCCAACTTTGCCTAAAGTTGCCTGCTTTAACTTTGCCTCAAAATGCCATCTCTCCATCTTCAATGTTGAGCTGAACCAAGAGATAGCCACTGGAATATGATGCTAGTCACGAGGAATGTTGCGGAAAGGTTGTGGAAGAGTAGCATGTTTTTCGGTGGAGAGTTACTTAAAATAAGTTGCAAATGGACGAAATTCTGGACCATATTATGGTGAGAGAACCATGGAGCCGAATTTTAGGTTGCATTGGACATCTCCTAGCACCTCTTCCTTAGGGATTTATTTTGCATACAGCAGGCTGATATTCTTTGGCTTAGGTATATAGTGTTAATGTTGATATAACTTCATCAGTAATACACTAGATATACTAGTGTGAGAGAGAATAAACTGCAAACAAACAGGTGTTACGAAATCCCCCTTACTCTTTCAATACGACTGTTTAAGGAGCTGGAGGTTATTAACACTTCAAGAAAATTTTATATTTTTGTCATCATCATCATCATCCGGACCTCCTTTCCCACCCAAGGGCAGGGTGAGGAAATATTTTTGTGAATGTATCGTTTAATTTCGCAACAAATATGATACTAAAATGATTATGATTTGGCACCTGAGAGAGAGAGAGAGAGAGAGAGAGAGAGAGAGAGAGAGACTTGTTAAAACTGAGTCCGCGAAGGTGTAGGCCTACGTATGACCTTATTATTTCGACTTACTTATGGAACACATGTAAAATATTAAGTCATTACTCCTTCAATATCTGGATCACTTAACGCCCGTGCAACTGATTCTGTAGCGTTAAGACATCACAGCAACTTTCATTTCATGCGACGGAAGTGGGCCATACACACAACTCTTAATACTACGTCGTAGTTGCATGAAACTCGAGCCTTATGAGATAGGAATGAGTCTCCATGGTTACGAGTCGAATCAACCCTCCATCTTGACTATACTTGTCAACTGAGCTGAAAGGGATTAGGGGTCTTCGTCAGGTGAGTGTAAATGCAGTACAATATTACTGACATGCTTTAATAAGACTGCTTTATAACAGAAACTTATGGTAAAAGAAAATGTAGAATGTGAGTGTCCCTTTGTAATTATCTACGAATATTCTAACATTTGCATTATAGAATCGTCCATACTATTACACTTTTTACTCTACATTTGACTAAAATTAAGAAATGTTTTAAATTTGGAGTTATAACAGGAATTGTCAATAGATTATGATGCTAGTCATGAAGAAAAGATATAGAAAGGATGTAGTGCCATAGCATTCTTCCTTCCACTGAGCTACACGAAATAAGTTGCAAAATGATGAAAATCTTCGTCAAGAAGTTAATAATGTAACGTAAACTTAGGAAAGCTGAGAGAAGATAGGAAAGGATTATGTTAGAAGTCACATGGTAAGATAAAAAGAGTTTACAGAAGACAACAGGCGAAAATAAAGGATATTATCATAGAAAAAAAAACTGATATAGGCAGGTTTATCCTTTGTAAAGCCCTGTCCACACGAACGGGCAATGCCCGCGGGCACAAGTGAGCAGTTTGCCTGTTGACGGGCTCACCGCTTGTGCCCGCGGGCAAATGCGTAAATTGCCACGCATTTGCCCGTGGGCACAAGCAGTGAGCCCGTCAACAGGCAAACTGCTCGCTTGTGCCTGCGGGCATTGCCCGCTCGTGTGGACAGGGCTTAAGGCAGATAACAGATGGACAACCATAGTAACAGTGGCGACCCAGAGATGGAATGGGAGGAAGAGCCAGACCGAGAATAGGATGATGATAAGCGATTCGAAGGTTTTCTGGGACGGGATGGGATAGGCTAACAGTAAACAGTTAGAGAGAGAGAGAGAGAGAGAGACCTTTGTACTGCAGTGAACCGACTCTGGCTGATGATAAGAGTAAATCAATGGAAAAATTCTGTCGTCCGTTGTTTAATTGTTTTTACATGTAACTTTCCATTAGGCACCTCTTTACTTCAAGCACATAGAAGTATTTCATTCTTGCTATCCCTGAACCGTAGCTGCAGTGGCATAGCGGTAGGTATTCATCAAGTGGTGCATGCTTTCCTGGTGTAGGGTTCGATCCAACGCCAGGGAGACATTTAAAGATAGTGCTTATAATATTACGTCCCCGTCCCACACTGTCACAGGCGCCAGCAGCAGTAGCTGAGTATGGAAGGAGGTTACCCAGTGAGTTGTTCTTCCTTTGTTCCGTTTATCGGTGTGCAACGGCGGGACCAGCTCAGGCGCTGTAGACAAGCACTGGCTTTTCAAGTTTGCTGCCTTTATTTACCAAGTAACTACACTCTGTGATTGCCAACTGCACTTCACTGTTTTCATAAGTGTCTGAGCTACACAATCTTCACTAGGATGTGCTGACACTGAACTGCACTGAAACTAAAACAAAAACAAAAACTGACTCATTAGGCTCTTAAACCTCCTTATATAAGCTTCCTATATACCAGAATGATCTACTACACTGGAGAAACAATAGTTTCCAACTCGGAGACGTTCAAAATATCCAGAGTTTTCTTTTACAGCATAACACTAAATTGTTTAGCATACAAACTGAGATAAAATTACATACTTTAACAATCACATAAACATTACAGAGAATAAGAGCAAAAAAAAAAAAAAAAAAAAAAAAAAATACAAAGACCTCCACTCACAAATAGCAGTCTAATTGGCAACTCTGATAAGTAACCAAACAACAAGAATTGTTGAGAACCTTCCAGCACTGCCTAACTAGCAAATCCTGCTTCTCAACACTACCCCACCCCTAGTCCTTTGGCGTCCCGACAAAATACGAACATAGCCTTTAATCCAAACTAAACATTTAATTATATATATAACAATCCTTCAAGTTATCAGGTCTTCTCCTATGCTGCTTTCGACGACGTCCCTGCTCCGTCAAACAGTTCACTCCTCCTGGAATGTCTTGGTCATCATGATTGATTCTTCCATTGGGAAACTGTCACCATCCTCTTGTACTTCAGCTCTGTGGTCCTCCTCAACATCCCTGGCCGCAGGTAAGCACGATTCCTCAGACGTCCCATCTGTACTGTCCTGGCCTATGGTACTGCCACAGATGATTTAAGTCTACCACCTTTGGTCTAGTCTTCCTGCCTCCCCAAATCTTGTACGTTAGGTCTGATAGACTACCCAACACAATGTAAGGCCCGTCCCACGGGATCTGATGTTTCGGTGACTGTTCCTTCGTCCACTGAGGATTGTATAACCAAAGTCTGTCACCACCTTCGAAGCTCACCTCACGTGCCTTGGCATCATACTTACACTTCATCACTTTGCCTGAAAACCTCAGAGCTTGATGCAATTAATGACGTCCCTCAGCAAGCCTTTCCTGAAGATGCTTTGCATAGCTGGAAGTGTCTGTAGGCAGCTCACCACCAGGTGGTCTTCCAATCAACAACTCAACACTTAAACGCAACTCGTGGCTCAACATCAATTTTGCAGGGGTGTAGTAAACTCGTGGGATGCAGACCGATATCCCATCAGTAATGCAGGTAATTTCTGGTCCCATTCTATCTGTCCCTCTAGTCTATACAGTACATATCCAGTTCTTCTCCCAGGGTCGAGTTGAATTTCTTCACTATCGCATCTGATTGTGGCCTTGGTGGGGTCGTCCTGGTCTTCTTGATCCTCAGTAAATTGCAACACTCACGGAACAGAGCACACTCGAAGTTTCTACTCTGGTCTGAATGTAGCTCTTGTGGCATCCCAAAACGACAGAAAGACTGGTCAACCAACACCTGAGCAACAGTCGGAGCCTCTTGGTCAGGGAAGGGATAGGATTTTGGCCACTTTGCGAAGTAGCCCATGGTGACACATATATACTGGTTTCCTCTTTCAGTGAGTGGCAAAGGTCCAGCAATGTCCACCAAGACTCTTTCCATCACTGCACCCACTTCGTACAGCTGGAGAGCACTGAAAAAAATTTAAGAGTAAAAGTTACTCTTTTAGGGGAGTACAGCGCCTATGTCATATTTACTCTTCTGAGAAACGTGAGAGAGTAAACATACTCTTTTGAGTATTTCTTACTAGAAGAGTACATTTACTCTCTTCAATAGTAAAATTGACATGACACTGTACTCCCCTAAAAGAGTATATTTACTCCAAGGAGGGTATATTTACTTTTCAAAAAGAGTAATAAATACTCTAGCAAGGAGCATCATTACCTTTTGCAAAGAGTAAATCAATCCACCTTGAAGTAAGCTGGAAATTGTAGTGCAGATTCCTTCCACAATAGCTGCCCTTTGTGAAATAGAAAAATACACAGATAGATTTTACATGTTTATAAATTCATATCATTTCATATGTCAAAAGTCATACTAAAAAAGATATCTATAGTAAAACTGATTTCGTTCAAAAGATGCAGTATTTTGAAATCCTAAACACAGAGACCTAAATGCATGCATCCAATCCTATGTTGCCCCATGGGAAGTGTAGGAGCCCGGGGCTGGGCAAGTTGGTCCTGACGTTTAAGATGAGAGTGACCAGCTCCACTCATCCCTGAGCGGCATTATGTGATCAATAAACCCCAACCGACCCTTGGATATAAACCTGCACAGGCTCAGTCAATTGGAGCAACTTTATTACCCACTAAACCACCAGGTGCCATAATTTGGTTATATCAAATTCTTTAAATACAAAAAGTATATCATTTACGTACAAAAATATCAGTAGAAAGATTACTGTCTTCCAAAAATATGAAGTGTTCTGAATTCATAAATGCAAATATGTCTAAATGAATAAGAGTAACACATATACATGACTACAAAAACAATATCAAAATCAGTCTAACTCTAGCTCCCTCCTTACAAAAATAGGTAGTGTTCAGAATTCATAAATGAAAATACCTGTCCCTGTAAACACACATTAATCCAGAGAGATCCATCTGAACACCAGCTTCTCAACACGTAACAACTATGATGGTAGAACATATACCGGTATAAGCAACTTTTTCTTTTCATGAAATGTTCAATTCAGTTGGTGAATGAACACAGAAATACAGAAATAACACAGAAATATATTGTACACAATTGTAAAGCTGAAAGATTTCATGGTGCAGTTTTTCGTCTTTTACCTTGATAAATACAAAATACATTTCATCTGAAATAATCTCAATGCAATGTATCACAAAAGTATGAGCTGTAATACTGTAACAGATGCATGTTAAAACATGTTATAAAATTCAGTCCATTATAGGCCACACATTTGCCACATGATTATAACTAATCAACTTGTAACTCAAAGGCTACTTGCATCTATTTAAGAAATTGTGCATTTTCTTGCCTGTATTAAGAGAAACTACACTAATCAAGATTAATTCAAATATCAATTACGGAAGTGTTCATAGCGGATAATTTTTTCCAATATTGATTTGATCAGTTTACATCAGACTGCACACAATGCCTTGGAAGTATTAACATACAGAATTTTAAGCTGTTCACATTGGAGAGTGCTTCCCAACCATTAAACTTTAAGAAAACAATGACTTCTTTGTTTGCTAGACAAGCACAAAATTCTTTAAAATACTGATGTACATATGTAAACTTAAATTAATGCACTAACACGGCATTGACAAAATACCAATATAGATCATAGTAAGTTACCAGTCAATAATTACTTTAAAAACATGCAGTGAAACCAATAAAAGATAGTAATTATACCTAATTACACTTTCGAAACAAAAAAGGTGACAAAATCTATGCCCAACTTTCACAAGTTGGCAGGCAATCTCCATCAATTCCATTGTGGATACATCAAATATTCAGTGTCAGGTGACAATGATGTTCTTATTCAACACTAAATACTGAATAATGAACATATTTTAAACCATATTTTTATGTGATCTACCATCAATCCCTTCCCCTAAGACAAGTTCAACAGGACCAACGTACTTCATAAGATCACAGACATATTGATGAAGCTGATGAGGATGATAAAGACTACTGCAAGCATCTTTTACCAGCTGCGTTTGCTGAAAATGTTTTTCATTCATTTCTCTATTCAGCCTATTCAGGTTTTCATGTTCATCTTGTTCCAGTAGCAATTTCATTTTTGCAAGAAATTGGTCATTGTTTAGTTGCACAATATTTTGAATCTCCTCAGCAACAGCACTACAAGCTGCTTGTGTCACTTTATGAATTTCACGCAGTGTCAGGAGAAACTTTGCTAACCTTTTAGTGTAGTCATATTCAGGAACATGATCTCTTCCCACATCATCAGCATGATTTTCTCCATTGTCATCAAAGTCCATGTCATCCTCAGCATTGTTTATACTTGGTACTTGTACAGCATAGCCAACATCAATATTTTCATTATGACTGGGTGACAAGTGTTGAACAGAAAAGGGCTTATAACACTGCATAATGTGGTGCTGCTAAGATCGAATATTTGTGTATTTTCTTGTACACCCATCTGTGCCACAAACAAGTTTGAAATCCCTCTCTAATGCATGGACCAATGTATAGTGCTTTAATAAAGTTTTAAATCTACTAGCCTGATAAATGCATTTTTGACAATGAAAACGTATTTGATTATGATCCTCCATTATTGTTATCAATTCTTACAATCAACTAACATAATTTCTGACCCTGGGATATATATATATATATATATATATATATATATATATATATATATATATATAAGTCAATCCTAGCCCAGTAGTATTGCAAACTATTGCTGAAACTTATGAAGCCCAATAATTATACTGTATGTCTCCCAGCTAGGTATTTGCCAACGCTTTTCAAACCCTAATTCACGCATGACCACCTGACCAGTAATATAGCTCAGCATTACCTACACACACAGCTATGAGTTTTTTTTAAACTAGACCACGATATAGATGATACCTTTACAAATATACTGTCACAATATTTGTTACCAATTACCTTACTTGTGCACCGATATTTATGTATTACACATCTGCTACTTTCAACTGAATCTCCAACGTAAACAGCCGGAAAAAAGACTAACGTGATGCGCAAGCGCATAATCACAGCTGACAGCCAGAATGAGTAAATGCACTCTGCATGGGGAGTGTTTCTACTCACGGTACTAATGCTAAGGAGTAAAACAAAGAATACTCTTCTAGGAGAGTAAACGTACGCTAGTTGTTCTATGTGTGAGGGGCACAACCACGTTTCTTGGGTTCTTTCTTGGCACAGCACACATCACAGGACCAACACCACTCTTCAACATCCTGACGCATGCCAATCCAGTAGGACCTCTGTTACAGCCACCTTAGAGTTTTCTTCACTCACAGGTGTCCATTAGTGATCTGGTCATGAGACCCATTAAAAATCTCAGACCCCATATTCTTCAGAACCACCAGTTGCCAATACTTGCCGAGGCCATCAGGTGTCTCCCATTGATGCTCCAGTAGTGTGTTGTTCAAACGAAGAAGGTCCCACTGACTCATGTAGCTCTTAGTTGCAGGGCTGAATCTGGAAATCTCTTCCCTAGATGGTCGCACTGTACTCTGTTGCAGCCACTCTAGCACTGGTTGTATATCTGTATCCTCCATCTGGATCCTCTTCAAATCTTCTCCAGCTGAAACGCCCTGTCACAACAGTACGACGGCATTTCTTGCTAAGATACCCATTCCTGCTGCACTGCTTGCTGTCTGTTCTTCCTCCTTCTTGCCAACTGTCAATTGCAGTTCTCTTCCATTTTCTTGGTGATGGGTCTGCTTGGGAAAAACCAGCTGGTGGTTACCTCTTGTCACCAGTCTCTATTAATTTACCCCCATCCTTCTCGTATTCTGCAGCCTTCTTCTTGCTGTCCTTCTCATGTCGACAATCATAGCTGTAGTGTCTCACCTCACCACATGTTCAACACCTGTTTCTTGCAATCGTTGATTTCCTTGCACTGTTCCGTTCTTGCTCCTTCTTCCATTTGTAGCAATCCACCTTCTTGTGTCCTGGCTTCTCACAGAACCAGCAACTTCCTTCAGATTTTTCCGTTTCACGTACGCGCCTCTTTCTTGCCTTGAATCTCGCACTATGACCTGCCTGAAACGTGGACGTACTGGATCTAACGTAGGACTCACATTTCAGAGCCCTTGTTAGTGCATCTTGCGTGCTTCTACATTGTGCCTGCTTCACTTGCACTTTCAACTCTGTACTATCAGGAGCATCGATAAACTGACCCATCAAAAGAATAGTCATCAGGTTAGGTGCTGCTCCAGGATACACCTTGTGTGCCATAATCTCCAGGTTATGAGCAAACTGCTGTAGGGATTCGTCTCGAGCCCGTACACGGCTCTGGAATCTTCCTCTGTAAGCCTCAGTCTGGTACATGGTCCCGTATCTGTACTCCAGTACTACTACTCAGACTGATGTCTCTTCCTCTTCTCTACTGACATCTGGCCACGGATCTCTATTGCCGCACCCTTAAGGCTAGTAGCAACCTGCACTGCTCTCTGCCTATCATCCTAACCATTCTGATCCGCAAGTAACTCAAACTTCACACGGTAAGCTTCCTAAGATACTCTACCATCAAATTCCTGAGGTTCCATTTTAATTTGACCCACATTATAGCCATGCACTTCACTGGTTTGGGCCCTAAAAACTCGGACATCGTAATTAAGTCCAGGACTTAAAAACTCATACATTCTGATTTTTCAACCCTGTAATGATGCCTTTAGATGCTTGGGATCCGTCAGGATTCACCATACACTGTCCATTCTCTTCACATGCTCCCTGTACACTAACTTGAGGCTCAGCAGTGCAATATTTCTCTACAACCTCTCTCACACAAATTATCTTCACATGGTCGAGTGCATGCTTCAGTGGTCATCTACATGCTGTCTGCTCTCCATCCGTATTCCATCACTAATCTTAAGTGATCGTCTACATGCTGTTTCCACTCCATCACATTATTACTTACCTCATACTTCTGCTGCCGTAGCTCAGCATATACTTTCTCTTTCAACTGGTCCTGTTCTTCCTTCATTTCCCCCATGAAAGCATTTAGCTGCCCTTGCATTCTCAGTTGTAACTCCCTCTGTTGTTCCTGTATTACCTCTGTAAGTCGTTCATATCGTTCTTTCTGTTCTTCAATATGTGCCTGTAATTGTTCTTTTATTTCGTTCTTGAGCTCTTTCTGTTCTTCATTTTGTGCCTCTAGCTGTTCACCTTGTGCTTGTAATTGATCTTTGAGCTCTTTCTGTCCTTTATTTTGCACCTGTAATTGTTCTCTGAGTTCCTTCTGTCCTTCATTATGTGCTTGCAGTTGTACACTTTGGGCTTGTAATAGCTACGTGATTGCAGCCGGAACACCTCCTACTGTCCAGCTCGGTTCCTTGTCTGGACACCTCATTGCTTCATTTCGAAGATTAGATGCACTGCAGCACTTTTCTAAAGATTTCACTCCTGACATCACTGTTACATCCCTGTCCCACACTGCCACAGACTCCAACAGCAGTAGTTCAGTATAGAAAAGACATTGGCCAGCCTTTCAGTCTGCAACAACGAGACCACCTGAGACTCTGTAATAAACACTGGCTTCTCAAGTTCGCTGTCTTTATTTACCAAGTAATGACACATAATGCTTGGCAACTACACTTCACTATTTTTACAAGTACCAGAGCTATACAATCTTCACTAGGCCGCACTGAGACTGAACTGCACTAAAACTAAAATTGAAACGAAAACTGAGTCCCTAGGCTCTTTCACCTCCTTATATAAGCTTCTTATAAACTAGAGTGATCTACTACATTATTGGAGAAACAACAGTTACTAGCTCGGAGACATCCAAAATATCCAGTTTTCTTATACTGTGTAACACTGTAAATTATTAAGCATAAAAGCTGAGACAAAATTACATAATTTAACAAACAGTCACATAAGTAAAACATTATAGAGAAAAAAGAGCACAAAATTAATTAAGAACTTCTAAAATACCTCCACTTACAAACAGCAGGCTAACTTGTAACTATGACGTGTAAACGAACTACGAGAATTACTAAAAACCTTCTAGTACCACCTAACTTGTAAATCCCACTTCTCAGCAGTATGTACAGCTGCGGTCAGGAATATCGCTCCACTTTCTGGTCGAAGAATTATGAAACTTACACGAAATTCTCTAGTTTCCTGGGCTCCGAACATAAATGTTTAAAAAATCATCATTCACTGTCTTGCTAATTTCCTAAGGGAGTGGATGAATAGAGTCCGCAAGCAAAGTTTCAAAGGCTATGGGGTAAATTTGCAGTTTCGGACCAAAACGTGGGGAAAAAATTATGCCAAAAAAAAAAAAAAAATTGTAGGTAGGCCTACCCTGTAAAATTTAAAAAAATTATATATATATATATATATATATATATATATATATATATATATATATATATATGAAACTTCTCTTTGATTTTTGGCTAACTCACGGAGGTAAAGCTCTATACTGACGAGTTAATAGTTGCCTACCCAACTGTTAGTCCACTACATCTATCAGTTCATTTCAAGGGACCACAAATACAATAGCATTTAAATAAGGTCACACAATCTTAAGTATTTTTCCAAATATGATCTAGTAATATAGTGAGGGAGGGAAGATCAAGGGAGGTATTGTCATGCGGTTAAGCTTACTAACATCTTTTCTTTAATGGTTGATTTGATTCTGTTCCATTACTATATTCTTCTGTGCGTCTCATGCGATTTCTGTCGACATTCAAAATATATGAGAAGCAAAAGAGAGCACATTAATAAATCGTTAAAGAAGATGTGCTAAGGAACCGTCTCATCCGATGAGAATACGGACCGGCATATACCACTTCAATGCCCATCAGTCACACTTCCTATAAGAACCCCAGTTTACGTCATAGCTATCAAATAGGTTAGGACGCTGCAGAAATATACCAAAATTGATAACAAATAATAATAGGCTAGAGTCGTTATCAATTCTATATCTTTTTATCGCCTGAGTACCTTCCCAAAGCACTTCATTATCGCCGCAGTGAAGCTCGAGAAAGCCAAAAACCTACTTTAATCACCTGTATCCATATAAAAATAAAAATGATGGGAAAAATAACTAAAACATTTACATCGTCTGTTTAAACATTATTGAAAAATAACCAAAACATGTATACATTTTCGTCTATATAAAAATAAGCCTTGTGGGAAAAAAAAAAATTGTCCATTTTAAAATATTGTGGGGAAAATAATCAAAATATGTATATCGTCTGTATGAAAATAAACATTGTGGGGAAAATAACCAAAATATGTATATAACAGTTTTTTCAGTTATCAACATCGGTGTACCACTTAAAACGGAATGGTGGTTGGGTATGTAAAAGACATTGTATGACAAATGTTTACATACATGGAAAATGCTATAACAACAAACTGCATGAAAATGGAAACGAGATCATGTCAGATGGGTAAGTAAAAGTAAGTGGATAAAGTGGACATTTGTAAGCGGCAAAAAAATAAATAAATAAATAAAAAATAAAGTGAAAACAGACATTCATTTCAACTTCGTCATTAAAATTGTTAGTGGGACCTCTCCTGTAGTCTGTTTGAATTTCCATGCAAAAGGTATACACAGAGAATACTAACGATTAGGTGAAGAGAAAGAGGCATTCATTCACGTAGGTTATCTGTAAGGTGCAATGTGTGATGGTGTCGGTGGAGACAGTTACTGTACTATCGTGGCCAAAAGTTCGCCGGCAATCCTCTACCTGTAGGTTGTTTCAAACCCCCAAACACAGACGTCGCTCTCTACGTCACGCTGGGGTCTAAGAGAGAGAGCAGAGGTGGGGGGGAGTGGAAAGGGACTGCTCCACATTAAAATGATATAACAGACGGGGAAAGTACTAATAAACAGCTAACAGAACCTTACAGAGACATAATATTCATCGTTTTGACGTGAGAAATATGGTTAAGACAATAAGAAGCGCTAGTTATTAGTAGAGAGAGAGAGAGAGAGAGAGAGAGAGGCTTACTAGGTTTTTTGACAATAATTGGTCATAAGATTAAGGGTGGAGGAAAGGTAGGAAGAGACGAATCAGTAATTTTGAGAAAAGAGAAAAGATTTAAAATCACGTATACACAGCGAATAAATAATCAATTAATGGTTGTTAATATAAGCTGTATGCATATTTGTGATCAGATGTGGCCAGCAGAAACTGACTGTAGTCTTTGCAATAACTACATAGTTATTAAGCGTCCAACTGTTGGAAATGTATTTCGTGAGTTAGTTATCGTACTATGGGCGCTTACATGACTTACTGTATGGAAAGGGTTTAATTGTTGTGTAATTATGATCAGTTACTCTAAATCCACTCTGATACCTGCATCTTGTTTACTTTCTCTTACTGTAATTTGATAAGTAACTTAGTAATATGAACCAATGGCATTTTGTAGGGTAGCAATCATTCAGTAATACTGCAACTAATTTTAGACACTGGTTAGAGAGAGAGAGAGAGAGAGAGGATCAGGATATGAGAAATATTAATCTGTTCATGTACCATTCTTTATTCTCTTGAAGTTTATATTATGGGTGTTATAAAAACACATGTGACAGCAGCAGTTTATTATAACAGTGTCCATTACTAAGGAAAACAAATTGTATGTAAAAGAATACTATCTATCTATCTATCTATTGCCAGACGCCATACTCCCGTAAGGGGTGGTCATTTAACTTTGACTTATTGGCTTTACGGGGAGGGGCACTAACCCTCCACCAACCCATTTGATGACACTTAGGAAGCACGTATGGTTTGGTTATACGGTTACCACCCAGGATTGTAAATAGTTTCTTGGCTTACAGGAAACTATTTGGCATGTCATTCAATGTAGAGCCACCTGTAAAGGAAAGAAAAGCAATAAGATGTGACAGGAGAGATGGGAGAAATAAGAAGAGAGGAGGGCAGGCACAGAAAAAGAATGGTAAAAGCTAAGGAAAAATAGGCAGGACTACATCATGTGAGTGGGTGATTGTCACCACCACCTACCACTAAAAAGAATACCATATCATTATTATTATACAGGCTTAGTAAGATGTCCATCCTCCCCAGCATCAATGACATCATTTATCCTCGTCTTCGTAAGGTTGGAATAAATATCTGGGCGGCGGCGGGTGCTCTCCCACATTTCCTGCGCATGGTGCAGAATAGCAGCAGTAGTGCACTCCTGTCCAACATCCCAGTCCCTCACCGTAATAGCACATATAAGCTCAATAGGGTTTAAATCACATCCATTTGGAGGCCAGTCCAGGAAGCAAATCTCAGGATGTGCTTGGGCCCACGCTATTACATACTGACTCATATTGACTGGACTCATATCATGGACAATAGCGATTGTCTGAGGAGCAGGAATGGCCATTACTTGCACGGTGGGTAGCAGAGCCACCACTAGTATACGGACATACTCCTCAACAGTTGGTCTGCCCTCGATATGTATCAACTCACCTGGACCAGATGCACTCATCCACCCCCAAAGGCCTGTGGTTACTCAACCACTATGTGCTTTCTGCATTATGTGCTGTTCCATACGTCGAGTATTGTTTGGCCTTCAGTAGACCTTTACCCCTGCTGTCACAGACGAACACTTCTCATCTGTAAAGATCACGTTTTCCCCAAAATCATTGCTTTCTACACAGTACTGGATGGCAAAACCCAGCCGAGCCTCTTTATTTGCAGGGGACAGATCTCCGTTCACAGCTGGGACATAACAGGAAATGTCTGCTTCGTGCAAGGGTCATCTTGCTGAGGAGTCACTGCAGGTCAAGCAGAGGTTGCACTTAATCTGTGCTGCTTGTGTTCAGAGGGCATTGCCGTGCTGTCTCTACGACAGCCTCACCCTGATCTCGCGTTGTTACCCTTGGTCGTCCACTATGAGGTCTTGTCCTTAATGACCCATCTGTTGCCACCGTGTGATGCAGTTGTAAACGGTGGACCTGTGTAGACCAGTTGCATGTGATATTTCCTGTGCAGTCATACCGGTCTCCCACATTTCGATAATTCGTCCACGGTCTGCTATTACAGTGGGGGAAATGATGGTGCTCAGCCATGCTAATTGATATGAGGACGATATTGGTATTAGGGTGGATGTAAATGATATGGATGCAGTTGTACTATGATTAAATGTAATCATTACAGTAACGTATTACAAACATTGCACCTAACATGTTGGGTTATGACATTACATAAGGCCAATCATTGCAGATTATTAACCCGTCATGTCCTGAAGTTTTTCGCACTGTTAAAACTGTCGATGACCCCCTTTACGTTACTTGCAGGTAAAGGCAAAGTCTTGTAGTAGTTTTCTGACAATATATTAAACACAGTCTTGAATCAATATACAGCGATGGTGGACAATTGCATGTCCTGTCCCAGACCCATTTGAGCTGCTACTGATCGCTGGTTTCCCACCGGCTAGAGAAAGAGAAGCGGTGCGACTCTGGAAGTCGTGACTCATACTTCGTAGACATAACATACTGAGTGAGCGTTGACGCCCTACTTGGATCCTACTTACAACTACTTACATACTATATTTACATATTATATAATATCTACAAAAAGGTTACAAACAATTTTCCCCCTCATCAAAAGTGTGTCTCCTGACACAGTGGTGGGGGATCATGTCATAATATGGCAAGAATACAAGTGGTCTGAGCATACAGTGAACCGGGATTACATGGGAGAACAATAATAAATGAGATATTGCTACATAATTCACAAAGCTGGATGTAAGAAAGGATTAATATATTTACAGTACATGGCCATGTTGGAAAAATAGCATAAACATATAGGTTTGGTCAATTTACATATATATATATATATATATATATATATATATATATATATATATATATATATATATATATATATATATATATATATAATCACAAAATGAGTTTTACTCAGAACTACCATTTTCCAGGTCTTTTGGTTGTCGCACTAACCTTGTTGCTACACGGATCTCATGCAACCTTTTGTCCATTCGCTTGAGACAACAATACAGGATACAAAAAATTGCAATAAAACCTAGAAAACATAATACAACTGGAGGAAATACAAAGACTGGATGTGACCAGGAGCGGTTAAAAGCTGAAGAGAACTGGTTCATAATAAAATTAGAATTGTTTAAATAGTTCAACATACGTAGGTTTTCTGATGTGATAGAAAGATTATCTGTTGGTAGATGAAAGGTAGTATTAATAGGTTTGAAAATGTCATACTTGTGGGAGTGGAGTGCGAAGTGATAATGTGTGGCATGGGCTATTATAGACTCAGACTTTACTGTACAGTAATCAGGGGCCTTATATAAACCAATTGCGGATACTGAACGGACAGGGGTCCCTGGACAAATAAGACTGACTGGAGTTGAGGCACTAAAGAAGAAATAGCGGATGTGATTTAGACGAGCTTTTGGGAGCCGGAACGAAGGTACAGACAGGTTGTACTGAGAAGTTACGGACTAAGGCAGATTCGCAAGGAGCAAAGCTGCCAGGAAAAATTGTTAGGAGGTACGCAGCACAAACACGAGAGTTGGATGTGAGAAGGGCACATCTACCGAGGTCACTTGAGGAGAGGAAGGCAATATAGAGATGATCATGGGAGAGAAGAAAGTACTCTGAAGAGACAGAGGATTGTACTAGGGAGTTATTGTACCAGAAGGGAAAAGGAATGATGTGAAAGAGATCGAGTATGATGGAAGAACGAAGAGGAATACAATTATATCTTTAGTAAGGAATATGGCCTCTAGTATTGGGTAGTAGTGTTCTAAAGAGGAAAATGGAATCATAGGAGACAAGCCGAATGTTGAGTGAGCCCATTCCAAGGTAGAACGAAGGTCAGAGAGAGATACTAAATCTAGGGTCACACGACTATCAACAGCATTGACTAAAATGCGAATTACACTAGTAACTTGGGAGACAAGAGAGTCCAGAGAAACCTGCAAATTATCAACATGTAATTTAACATACATCAACTCTGAAATAATATTAGTCTGTGATACTTCACGCTTAAGAACAATCGTAAAATTATTTAAACTATTAGTAACATCATGTAGATGGTGACTCATCTGTTGCATCATAAAATGTTCAATACGTAACACTTTGTTTTGGGACTCGATGGCATTGGATAATTGGATTAAGTCCTTTTTATAACCAGAAAGTTCACGGTTAGTCGCTACACCAAATAATCCACTGAGGATTTCTCCTCCAAGGTCAAAAAGTCCACGTTTCACTCGTGAGCGACCCACAGGCGTTTGGTGAGGGAAGGAATCTTGAAGATGGTTGAATTGATAACGAATATAATCTAATTTCCAGCAGATGGGTAGGTAGAGTGGGTACAAAAATGTGTCATTGGCATGTCGATCCCTGCTTTCTGACAAGAGTCCCTGCAGGTCGTTTAGCTGACATGCAAGGTCAGGCAGGGCGATGGCCACGGCGGCCAGCGGCTCTAGATTATATAGCAAAGAGACTCTGTCTCTGACGACCATTACCTCGCCTCCTGCGCCAACCAAGGCGCTGGGCCGTACGGCACCATCCTCACCCGATCCAGACCCAACCAGAGTCAGCACTGTCAGCACGTAGACCCACAGCATCTTTCCTATAAAATGAGGTGATCTTAGAGGTGATGTTGATGCAGATATTAACGACAGTATGTGATGATAACGTTATGCAAGAGACTTAGTGGCAGAACGCAATTTGGCACGATAGTCATTAACAGTAGGAGAAGGCTGAATAGTAATGTCAGAAGGAAGGTTTAGAGAAGAGGAAGAAGGCTGAGTAGGAATTTGTTGTGGGGGTGTGGTCTCTCTTAGTGATTCCTCCAAGACTATGCGTTTTGATGCACGTTTGAGATGATCTGCATGCACCCATGTCGTCTCTGCCTCGTGCGGATCTCTTAATTCGAATTTATTACCTTTACGAGATATGACACGGAAGGGACCCAAGAATTCACTGTTTAGTTTTGATTCTCTGTCATGATCTAGGGCAAAAACTAAGTCACCTACTTGGATGGCAACATCTGTGGCAGTGGCATGTTGGTTATTTATCATCTCCTCATTTGTAAGGGCCAGATTATCCTGAACATATTTATGAATTTTCTGGAAGTTGGATAGGTTTACTCACACATAGTTATCGTAGTCGTAGATCGGATCAGGTTTGGATTGCGACAGTGAATAAGGTAGTCTATTGTCAAAGCCATATATGATGAAGAATGGTGTTTCTCTAATTGACTTATTGATGGATAAATTAATTGAAGCAGCTACCTGTAGAATCCATTCATCCAAGGTGGAAGTCTGATCTCCTACAATGAGACGTAGACTCTCCAATATCTTTCTATTCTGGCGCTCTACTAGGCCATTCGAGGCTGGATGATGGGCCACTATATTGCATTTCTTAATTCCATATCGAAGACAAACTTCTTCCAGAACTGAATTATTGAACTCTGACCCATTATCAGTTAAAATTACTTCTGGTGTTGTGAAAGGGCAAATAACTGAATTAATAAAGGCATGTGCTACTGCGTTAGCAGACTTTTCACGCAATGGAACTAAGATAACAAATCTAGAGAAATGATCGACTGCCACTAACAGATAAACGAAGCCAGATTCTGTACGAGGCAGCTTCAGAAGATCGAGAGAGACAGTTTGCCAAGGTTTTGATGGTACTGGGTACTGCAATATAGAAGCAGGTTGACAGGTTGTCCCCTTGTGACGGGCACATGATAAACATGCATCGCAGTGCGCTTCTATATCCTTTTGCATAGTGGGCCAATAATATGACAGACGTGCTTGCCGTAAGCTTCTGTCTTTGCCAGGGTGTGATGCATGAGGGGTGTCGTGGATGAAATGGAGGGCAGCAGGAATTAAGTCTGTCGGAATGACTAGTTGCTTAACTTCGTGATGAGGTACGTTGTTACCTGTCAGTACTGAGTTTTTATAGAGCAATTCATTGTTGAGGAAGAAATCAGATACAGGGACTGGTAACTCTGGCAGAGAAAAATCATCGCCTGACTCTAGGAAATATATGACCTGTGTCCATACGGGGTTCTCACGCTGGAACCTACGTAGTGTGTCATAATTGAACGCTAAGTTTACGTCGCAACTTATTGAGACTGTGGCAACATGCCGCGAGAGGGCATCGGCTACGACACTGGATTTTCCAGGAACGTATTCAAATGTTGGATTATAGTCAGTCACAGTGACTGCCCAACGTGCAAGTCGACTGGTAAGGTTACGTCCCCGAAACAAGTCACATAAGGGAAGAGGGTCAGTTTAGATGTGAACAGGATATCCGTAGAAGATGTCGCGGAAATGTTTTACGGACCAGACCACGGCAAGGGCTTCCCAGTGAGTTACACTGTAATTCTTTTCCGTGGAGTTTAGCACACGGCTAGCATAGGCAATGACACGTTTCTTTCCTTCTGAGTCATATTGCATGAGAACGGCACCTAGGCCTACTCCGGAAGCATCAGTACAGAGAAGAAATGGTTTAGAATAATCAGGGAATGTCAAAACTGGTGATTGTGCTAGAGCAGTTTTCAGTGTTGTGAATATGGTTGCCTGTTCATAAGCCCACACAAAAGGTGCATCCTTCTTTAGCAATTTTGTTAACAGCGCAGCTATCTTGGCGTATGATTTTATGAACCTTCTATAATACCCACTGAGACCGAGGAAACTGCGTACAGCGTCGGTGTTGGTTGGAGTTGGGAAATTCGTCACGGCTCTAACCTTCTCATCTGATGTGTGAATTCCGTGAGCGTCAACAACATGTCCTAGGAATTGGAGTTTCTTATGTAAAAAGTCACACTTTGATAGTTTGATCTTAAGTCCAGCTTGTTTGAGTCTAGTGAACACTTCGGCTAACTTTTCTAAATATTCCTCCACTGAGTGACTAGTGATTATGACATCATCTAAATAAGCAAAAACTGAGTGACCTATCATGCCGGCGAAAACTGTATGAATTAATCGCATGAACGCTGAAGATGCATTTCTCAAACCGAATGGAAGTCTATGAAATTGGTAGTGACTGGATGGAGTACTGAAGGCAGTGATAGGACGAGATGATTCTTCCATCTCGACTTGCCAGTAACCACTTAAAAGATCTAGGGAGGAAAAAACACAATTGTTTTCACCTAAGGATTCCAGCAAAATAGTGAGTACAGGAATTGGAAATCTGTCCGGGACAGTCAGTGCATTCACGCGTCTGTAATCTATGACTGGTCGTAACTCATCATCTTTCTTTGGAACCAGAAATAGTGGGCTGTTCCACGGGCTATCAGAGTGTTCAATGACCTCATTATCCAACATGTCCTGATTAAGACGATCGGCTTGTTGACGTTGGCTATGTGGTAAACGGTAGGCAGGAATATATACTGGCTGAGCACCTGGCTGTAATGTAATTTTGTACTTTACCAAATTTGTTTTGCCCATACTCTCACCGGGTAGGGCTACTACTTCGCGATAGTCTCACAAGAGATTAATTAATTGATGTTGGTGTTCCGGGAAATCACTTTGTTTCACATGAGAATCAAGATCAGATGGAATACTGGTGGACTGAGCAACTGAGCATACATCGGCAACAGGGTATGGGAAATCCTGGCACACACGTACGGCCGCTGTGTATACCAAGAAATCGCCAATCTGAGTTCCCATTCGTAAGGTGTAAGCGGCGTTTGTTGTGTTTGCAATATACAAGTAGCATAAACCATCCTCCAGCACCGTACACAACGCCGACTCATAAGCTAAGCCATTCATACAACACGTCTCAGGTAAGGTTAGTACATCCATTCCTGCTTTTGCACCCACAACACGAACAGAGACTTTGGTAAACTTGTGCGGTAACAAAATTGTGTACTGATTTGTTACTGCACGCCTTATCTCTGCGTGTTGTAAAACATCAGTCACACTATCTGAGGTAGTTAAATGAGACGTGTCTGAGTCGGCGAGTGTGCCATTGTCAGAGGGGTTGATAAGATCTATAATTGAATGCTCAGAGGATGTAGTACTAGATGGTAGTGTACCTGGCTGTTCAGGTAACGGCGTGTGTATTTGGTTACTCTTGACTACTGTTGGAATCCTGTGACTTAATAACTGAGTCGGTTTGGGAAAGTACTGGACGTGTATATTCCATACTAGATATTGAGAAACCATTGACATGTACACAATGAGAACCAGGGAGGAGAGTAATGGCTTCTTGGGCCATTGTCGAAAAGCCAATGAGAGTGTCCGCTGGATACCTAAGATCTTTAGTGACATGAAACTCTACGTCAAAAGGTCTTAAGGCTTTATCAAGTTGTACTTCTAGTGTGATCTTTCCTTTGACCTGAAATTCTGAGCCATCCACACCGCATAGGCGAATGTCAGGTGGTTCAAGGATCCCAACTCTTTTAGTTATTTTCCTAATGTTGTTTAAAGAGGTATCTGAGATTAGATTTACCATAGATCTGCTGTCCATAAAGAAAGAGCTTTGTACCCCTTCGCTCCATCCTAGAATGACTAAGCCTGAAGATGTTATAGGTCCTACCTGACGAATGGGGAGTTGATTTTCTGTTGCCTTATTTTCATACACCAGCGGATCTTCTACTGTTAGGTTATATTCCTCTGATCCGAGCGCTCGTCTTCCCCCGACTGACGGCTCTTAAGGTAACGACACTTGTCCGTGGAGTGAGTTGTGCTATTCTTATGGTACCTGCAAGTTAGACGTCGGGACTGCGAAGGTGCGCGCGGGGGTTCCCGTGAGCGAAAACGTCTTTCTTTGTATGCACAGCTAGACTCTCTATGACCTACATTACCGCAGTGCCAGCATGGAATTGAAAATTGTTTACTTCGTCGCAGAGTTGAATTGTCACGACTGCTAGAAGGTGAACTATATTGTGAGTGAGACCGATTACTAGGTTTGGTTCTTGTAGTTGGCCGTGAACGAGAGGAATCAGATGAAGTGATGCTGGTGAGCAGTACCCTCGCAGTACCACCTGCAGAGGGAGAGTGTAAACTGGAAGAATCGACCTGGCGAGTGAAGTCTGTTCCTGACCTCTCTACAATTGTTTTACCTACATCCATGATTTTGTCTCCTGGTTTAAAGCCAACTTGTAGTGCTATTTGCTTTTGGGAGTCCGAAAGCCAATTGGGAAATCTAAAGTAACCGAACAAGTCTGCAAAATTATTTAATGTAATCATGATCTCCCCGTTGTGTTCTGTTACCCATTGAGTACCACGGAATAACTGGCGCAACTCTGAACTCGTCGCCCTCATAGTAGCGGCTGCCTCAATTACTTTTGCATGTTGGGGATGTACCTTCATGTCTTCCTGCATTTGCTTGAGGAGATTAGTTAATCCTATAAGTGATGCAGAATTGGAATGTTGGCAACAGTATTGAATGAGCCGTTGGCTAAACATGTCAAACGTTTGACAATCTTCGAAGTGCCCCGCACGAATAGCGGCTCCTATTAATGATCTGCCATGGTGAAGTCGACTGAGAAGGTATGAAACCTTCAAGGGTTCATTGACAATCTGGCGATTATGCAGGTCGTTTTCGACCTCTCTGAGGAAATCGTAAATCGAAACAGTACTATCCTCTCCTGTAAATTTGGGTCTATTCACATCATCTAAATATATAGATTGAGGAGGTGGAGGGTTCTGAGTCGCCATCGTAAGAAGAGGGTGAGACCTCGAAGGTGACGAAGTAGGCACGGTAGAGATCTGAGACGGTGAGTGGGAAGGAAGTGTCGTAGCGGTAGTGGTGTGTGTATGTGCAATAGTAGGAAGGGATAAAGACTGTGGAGAAGACTGAGTGGTTTCGGGAGAAGTTGGAGAAGATGATAGAGTATCTGGAGTTAATATGTCTGGATTTAGGGTAGGAGTAACAGGTGTAGTAGAAACAGGTAGGGAACTTACGGTTGGTTTGGTATAAGATCTGCCACTGCGAAGTTTTACATTATCATTACATACAGCGTTATCTGTGTTACCGTCAGATTCAATAGGTGAGAGATCTACCCTTTTAAAAAAGGACATTAACAGAGTAGGAAGTAAGCAAATAAAACTAAATGAACACATGGATGAATAAATGAGAATAAATAAATGAAAATATTTGTAATCTGTGAAGAAATGATTTATATACAATGAATATGAGTGAAAATGAATGCGTTATTTACAGCTGAGTATGAGTGGGAGAAAATGGGATGAAGTAGGAGTGAGTGAGCGAAAAATTCTGACTGAATGAAAAATGAGGGACAAAAATGCAATGAATGGATGAGAGTAAATGGTGAAAATACCACAATCTATAGAGAGAGCTTGGCTTCTCTGTAGAAAGGGATTAATCATTGTGATGGAATGAGGAATTGCGTGAAAATGCAGGTATGTAATACTTTGTAGTGAGATGTGGTCTTGTCGGAAGGCTTGAAGAAAAGTAAGGCTCTCGTCTCCTCGTGATTGGGTGGAAGTGTCCGTGACGTCACTAGGTGCGGCTCACCACTGGCCAGAACGAGAAGCTGATAGGAGCAGGAGACTGTGACGTAGCTTGGTGTGACTGGCCACGCTCCCTGGGTGACGTCGGTGTGTGTGGTGGGTGGGGTAAACGATGACGTAACGGCGTCAGGCAGCAGTTGGGGACTGCTTCCTGGAGTGGGGTCTGGGGTGGAGTTTGTGGGGGCTGAAATTAACCATTACAGCAGGCTGGACAGGAACACAGGCAGGCAGGCAAGGCAGGTTGTAGGTTGATAGGAGCAGGAGCTTTGCGTTGTTCACTGGTTGTGGTGGCGTGGTGATAGGTGGAGGCGTTGATGTGGAGGAAATTCCCAAAATTACATCAAAGCTGCCAGAACGATTCCACACCAAGACTGCAAACAGGACTGGAGGCTAGGGCGGAGATAGGCTGTGTGTCGTCGTGGGAAGAGCAGCAAACAGTAGCGTGGAAAGACAGACACAGCAAAACCGGCCCACAGAAGACGTAATTCACTATTATCCCACTCGCTTTCAATCAAATGTTAAAACTGTCGATGGCCCCCTTTACGTCACTTGCTGGTAAAGGCAAAGTCTTGTAGTAGTTTTCTGACAATATATTAAACACAGTCTTTAATCAATGTACAGCAATGGTGGACAATTGCATGTCCTACCCCAGACCTGTTTGAACTGCTACTGATCACCGGTTTCCCACTGGCTAGAGAGAGAGAAGCGGTGCGACTCGGAAGTCGTGACTCATACTTCGTAGACATAACATACTGAGCGAGCGTTGATGCCCTACTTGGATCCTACTTACAACTACTTACATACTATATTTACATATTATATAATATCTACAAAAAGGTTACAAACAGCACCTCCGACACCCCCCAGTCCCGAGCTATTTTGGAAAAAAAAATAATTGGCTAAAACTTCTGCTTTTGTTGAGTAACAAAGGAAAATCACCAAGAAAGAGCTTACCGTGGTCCATAAGTGGTCGGAACAGGTGAGGTCCCCATGCCAGGTATCGTATTCTATCATTGACGTGTGAGGGGCTCACGATTTCTATGGTAGGAAATATTGGGAGAAACAATAAACAACACCTCTACATTTATTGAATTTGAACTAATAAACAATAAGAGTAACAATAAAATGAATTTCAAACACACATATATATGAAAAATAACAATTGTACTTTCGTGCGAGTATAGCGAGTTAGGTCTGAGTGGTAACACGCTATGTTCTAAGTTTCTTGTATCAGTCAACATATCATTTTTTCTACTTGTATACTTCTGTTTCATAGACATTTTACCAATTTTTACTGTTTGTAAATGTTTTCAGATGTTTTCATTCATCACGATGACATGCAGCATAAGTATAGCACACATCTGCTTACTAAGCGCACTCGCTATGACTCGTATTTCAACATACCCAATTGTTTTATCACTTTCCTATTATTTTTTTCTTTACATAGAACCTTTCCTCCACCACTGTAAATGTTTTCAATTATTTACATTTATTACGAGGGCATTTAGCGAAATGCTAGCGCATATTTACGTAGCAAGCACAATCTCAAACACTCGTGTTTCATCTTTAACTTTATTTTTTCACTCCAATTATACTTTACCACTTACATTACACACGTTTACACCCCTGTACTGCACTATACATAGTTACTGGCATTATTTATTCTAGTGAGCATCAGAATATCTCATGAAAATACCCTCACTGTGAATGTTTCGACCAACATAATACTCAAACACTTACATACAAATTTTTCACATATATTACACACTTTCCCACTTGTTGACTTTTATTTTCATATTTACGGGCTTTATTCATTCCACTGAGGATCAGGATATCGCATCTTTATACACACGCTAGGAATATTTTGACTTAGAATATATTTCAGCACTTACAATAATTTGAACTTATATTATACCCGTTTGCATTTCCCATAATAATATTTACATATTTATGGGCCTTATTTATTGCACTAAGTGACAGAATATCGTATAAAAAAACCCTCGCTAGGTATGTTTCCACTTACATCATATTTATACACTTACATACTATTTTTGCAGTTAAATTATACCCGTATGCACTTTATACTAATATTTTCAGATCAACAGGACATATAATTTCACTGAGCGTCTGTTTGTCACATTTACTTCAGAGTTACAGTGTCCTGTCACATTCACCCCATATTAGAACTGCATCAAGGTGTGATACTCGCTGAAACATGGGTGAATACAGAGACCCACGTCACACTCGACGCACTCATAGCGGGTGTCCTTCCTCTGTGTGGTGAGTCTCACCCGGGAATTGCTACACTCGTGACTCCTGCGTTGGGGCCTAGGTCTATTTGGCTGGGGAGGGATAGGAGTGGGGAAACGGCGGCCGGATATTCTCAGGGGAGTTTGGGCAATAGGGGCAGTGCGGGTGCGATGTTGGGGCCTTTCAACAGCATACCGTGCAAACATCTCTCTTGTGAGCTCCCTCACAAACCCTTCAAAGGTTTCCTGAACTCCTGTTGTCATGGCGTTCAGGTGGTGGCAATTCAGAGCAGTGATATCTAGCAAATGAAAGAACAGTTTCTTATACCACTTCATCGTGGTCCTGGCACACTCTACCGTCGATATCATGGAGTCTGACTGGTCCACCAGGCACATGTTTATGTTATAGTCCATGACACACTCAGGTTTCCGTATGTGACGCCTGTTCTCGCTCCGGTAATCCACGGAATCAGTACGGTGCATCAAGGGGCGGTGAACCATGGACAAGAGGCTTACTTCTCTATTATGGTTCCACACAGTTGCAAGTATGTTGTTGGCTTTGAAGAAGACAACCTCATTCCTGTCAAGTTTCCGCCCTACCTTGACCATGTGACGCCTGTTCGCCTTCACGGTTCCACAGATTCCCGTTTCATGCATGTGTAGATGACGAGCGACAAGAGGGCTAGTGTAACAATTGTCCATGTAGAGGACGTGACCATGATGAAGGTAGTCGTCTATCATTGTCTTTACCACTGCTCCCAACAGTCCAATATTCCGATCTTCTATTATGTCTGTCTGTGCACTGGTGTACAAGACTATCTCTTGCACATACCCAGTCCTACGGTCACACATAACAAAGATCTTGAACCCAAAACGGTGCCTTTTGCTGGGCATATACTGCCTAAATGAAATATTGCCTCTCCACAACACGAGACTCTCGTCTATGACGAGGTCTCTATAGGGAGAAAATGACGAATGAAAGGTTTGCCTCAGGTGATCAAAGACCAACCTAATTCGCCTCATCTTATCTGTGTCATTCGCATTTGCAGGATCATCAGCATCATAAAAATGGAGGCTACTTAGAATTTGTTGGAAGCGATTACGGCTCATGACTTGCCCAAATATTGGTGTAAGCATAACAGGGTCTCTTATCTAGTAGGCCAGAATTCTGTTCTTTCGTATAATACCCATCAAAAGGACCAGGGCAAAAAATAACATTTCTGAAAGGGAGGCAGGGTAATCATATATGATAGAATGCCTCCTCCTTGTTTCCAATCTTTCATTCTCACGGCGCTGGGTGCTTGCAAAACGGTTGGTTTGGTCAACAATCTGCTCCATGAAAGCCTCACTAAGAAACAAGTGGAAAAAATCCATCCTGGTAGAATTACAGTGGATGCTGGGAGCAATGCAGCCAGCACGCCCCTGCTCAGTGAAGGGCTGAATGAGGGGAGAAAAATCACTCACATCCTCCCAATTCCATCCCACAAATCCCTCGTCCCCATCATCCCCATCACCGCCTTTGTCTGGGTGGGGAGGAGATGCTGATGGGGGAGGTTGGGGAGGAGTGCGGATGGCTTCCCCACTCTCACTCCTCTTCCCTCTGCCTTTACCCTTTCCCTTTCCTTTACCCTTACGGCCTAGAGGAACATTAGGGGGCTGTGGGGATGAAGTTCGGGAATATTGGGGAGCATAAGACGTGATGGGGAGTGGTTCCTCCCCACCTTCCCCCTCCATCACAACACCACGTGATTTTTCACGCACCCTCACTCACCCACGTGTTTGGGGATATTGTGGAGCATAAGATGTGCTTGGGAGTGGTTCCTCCCCACCCTCCCCCTCCATCACAACCCCACGTGATACAGGACGCACCCACACTCGCCCACGTGATACACCCCGCCACCTCACACTACCTAGGGAGAGCGATGACTCACTCCCACCACTCTCACTTTCCCTACTCCTCCCTGCACTTTCCCTTTCACTCCCCACTCCCTCCATGGCACTTCATACCTCCCCAAACAAAATACAAGGCTCATAGCTGCTCGTCCGACGTGGTGTGCATTCGGGGCCACGATGAGTAATTACCTCACGTCCATACCACATGGCAGCACATCCCACGGCTCCGTCCTCGTCCTCGTCCTCATCCTCGTCATCTAATTCGGGTTCCACATCACGTTGGAGTTGGGCATAGGATGTTGCATGTGGTTTTCTGGCCGCCTGCCCCTCTCTAGCAGCACGGTAAGTCACGTACTGCCGCTTCCTGGGGGACAGGACTTCTTCATCACTGCTGGTGGTTTCCTCCTCCTCTGGCTGCACATAATTTTTGTCAACAACCTCATTGTCCAGTGGGGAATCACTGTTGCCTGTAAAGGTGTCCAGGGCAGCTTGAATTTCGTTCTCTGAGAGACCTCTCTTCGCCATGTCTGAGCAGGACCATTGCTAACAGGTGAGTGACCGAGCTGCGGGTGAGCATGAGTCATGCGGGATCGCTGAGTGTCCCCGTCTGGTGACAGGTAGGGGAAGGTCAAGCGACGATACGTACCAAAAATCAAGCGCGAAATTTGAAAATTGTGCAAATTATGCACCTGGCAATTGCGCTACGTAACGGTATGTCGCCGGGACTGGCAAATGCTAAATGTTGCAACATACCCATATGTCGACGGGACGGGACGAGTTAAAGGACAAAATTTTTTCATATTAGGTAATCACCAAACCTATGACCACAAAACTGCCAACACGTTATCAGAAACCGTGACGATAGTAGACTGGAGAGAAAGACTTCACACTCTAACACATGAATGACCTTGATTTTAGTGAGGCTTGTGAAACAGTGAACGACCTGGTTCAATAACCGGTTCCTAACATGGGACTGTGGTTATGTGTTATTTGTTGCCACATTCCAGAAGGTCTGCCATTTCTCTGGGTTAAACCCCTCTTGATATAATAACTAACCCATGACATACTTTTCCAATAGTTGGATGCTGACTATCTGTATAAATTAAGATAACTACAGTCAGTTTCTGCTGGTCACATATGATCACAAGTATCCATATATTTACAAACATGAACTGATATATTCACTGTGTATACTTGAGTTTAAATCTGTTTTCCTTTTCTCACGGTTACAATGTCTCCTCTTCCTATTTTTCCTCCAACCATAATCTTAGCACCAATTCTCATTCTACCTGGTAAGCTTCTCTCTCTTTCTCTCTCTCTCTCTCCTAATAACTAACGCTTATAAATGTTTTAGCCATATTACTCACGTCGAAAAACTGAATATTGTTTTCCCTATCTGTAAGATTCTGTCAGCTGTTTCTTAATACTCTCTCCATCTGTTATATCAATTTCACGTGGAGCCGTCCCTTTCCACTAACCTCCCTCCCATTTCCCTGCTCTCCCTCTTCTCCAGCCTGGCGTAGAGAGAGACGTCTATGTGTTGGGGTCTGAAACACGCTTCTAGTAGAGGACTGTCGGCGAACTTTTGTTCACGATAGTACTACACTCTGCCTGGATCCCTGACCGCCTTGGAGATTTACAACATACTTGACTTCTTCCTTACAACTAGTCCTCCTGCTTACACTGTTAATTTTGTCTCTGCATTGGTCTCCTTTGATCACAACCTTATCACCTTTGCCTGTCCTGTCACTCCAGTAAGGCCTGTGGACCCTTCCAAGAAGTGGTGACTGTTGCACTTTGGATCTGCTGTCTGGGAGGCCCTCAGGAAATACTTCTTACATTTCCACTGAAATGATTATTACATATTATTATTGTAAGAGAGAGAAAGAAGAGAGTGGATTAGGAATTTGGAAGGAATTTGAGTGTAAAGTAGAGGGAATGTATGAAAATGTTCTGGAAAGAGGTAAAGAGAGTTTGACAGGGTGCCAAAGAAGTTAGTTGGGGAGTGAAAGATAAAAATGGTAGATTACTATTGGAGAAGGGAGAAAAACTGAGTAGATGTAGAGAACACTTTAAGGAATTGTTGAGCATAAAGAATGAAAGCTATGTGAATACACGTGGCTGGAGAATGGCTGGGAAACGGAAGGATACAAGAAGATTGGAAGAAATCAGTAGGATGGAAGTTGTGGAAGCAATGAAGAAAGTTAAAATGGGGAAAGCCCCAGGAATTCTCGAAGTGTGTGGTGAAATGCTGAAGCATGGGGAAGAGATAGTAGTAGAATGCATATGGAAGATGTGCAGATTGGCCTGGGAGGAAGGTAGAGTCCCAGAGGATTGGAAGTCAGGTATAATTATTCTTTGTGCAAAGGAAAAGAAGAAAGAGAAATATGTGGTAATCATAGGGGCATTTGTCTTCTTAGTGTAATAGGAAAAGTATATGGTAGGATACTTATTGACAGAGTTAGGGAAATAACAGAGGAATTAGTTGGGGAAGAACAGGGAGATTTTAGGAAAGGAAGAGGTTGGGTGGATCAGACATTCATTCTTAGATCTTTGGTGGAAATGTTTCTAGAGATAGGAAATAAGTTGTATGTGACCTTCATGGGTTTGGAGAAAGCATATGACAGGGTGGATAGACAAGGATTGTGGAAAGTATTAAGAATATATGGAGTAGATGTGAAGTTGTTGAATGCCATGAAGAGTATGTATGAGGGTGCTAAGGCTGCAGTGCATGTGGATAGTGAACTGAGTGAATCTTCCTATCTGAAGGTTGGATTGAAACAGGGATGTGTCATGTCTCCATGGTTGTTCAGTCTGTATATGGATGGGGTTATAAAAGAGATACAAGGTAGGGCAGTGGATGTTCGAGTGGCCCTAATGAGAGAGGGGAGTGTTTGGAAACTCCCTGTACTGTCGTTTGCAGATGATACTGTATTGTTAAGTGAAGACGAAGGCGAGCTGCAAGGCTTCGTGGATGAGTTTGGGAGAGTATGTAAGAAACAGAATCTAAAGGTGAATGTAGGGAAGAGTAAAATTATGGTTTCCGAAAGAAGTGAAGTCAGTGAATGTACAGTGATAGATGAGGAGGAAATGGAAAATGTGAGTGCATTAAGTACTTTGGTAGTGTGATGAGCAAGGGCGGAAGTTTAGAGGGTGAAGTGCTTGAAATCGTACAACAAGGAAGAAAGTTTGCTGGTTCCTTGAAAGCAGTGACAAGAAACAGGGAAGTGAGCATGGAAGTGAAAAAGTTACCACATGACAGTATTATAATACCAAGTTTAATGTATGGAAGTGAAGCTTGGACCATGTTGGAAGAACAGAAGTCAAGAGTGAGATCAGTGGAAATGAGTTATTTGAGAACAGCCTGTGGAATCACCTGGAAAGACAGACTGACAAATGAGGAAGTGAAGGATCGTTGTGGTGTAGATGTGGATGTGAAAGGAAGCTTTAAGAGAAACACACTGAGGTGGTTTGGCCATATGGAGAGGATGGAGATTGAGAGACTAACGAAGAGAGTGTATGTGAGTCAGGTGGAGAAGGGGGGAGAGGGAGGGGGAGGCCAAGGATTAGATGGGGAGATGGAATGGAGAGGTATATGAGAGAAGGGTGTGTGAGCTGGGAGCAGGGCAGTGAAATGGCAGGGGACAGGGTGACATGGAGGCGATTTGTTTGTGGCCGCCCCTTACGGGGGCGTCCACAACAACAAGGCTTATAAAAGGTATCGGAGCTAATCCACCCATGAATCTCCTCTCTTCCATGTTTCTGCCGGGATTCGTGCTAAGTCTATTCTTCGCTGTGATAAAAATAATTTCATTCATGCTAAATGCTCTGAACTCACGGACTCAAATTCTTCCCTCTCCTCCTGGCACCTTACAAGAAAAACTTTCTAACAACTTTACCTCATCGTCCTTCCCTCCTGTTTTTCGCTCTGATGACTCTGTAGCTATTCTTCTACTGATAAAGCAGAACTCCTCACACAGACTTTCTCCTCCAGTTCCACTGCAGACGATTCCGGTGCTGTTCCTCCGTCACTTCCCCCCTCTGACTTCAATATGGCTGAAATTAAAATTTCTTCAATTGATGTCTTTTCTGCCATCACTGACCTCAATACAAACAATGCATACGTGCCTGATGGGATCCCTCCTGTTGTCCTAAAGAACTGCTTCCGTCCTAAAACCCTGCCTAGGCAAACACTTTTGTCTTTGTTTATTAAATTACACCTTTCCTTCTTGCTGGAAGTTAGCTCTTATTCAGCCTTTCTCAAAAATGGTTGACCAATCCCATCCCTCTATCACGGAATAGCTTTAACACCCTGTGTTTCAAAAGTTTTTGAGTCTATTCTTAACAGAAAAATTTTAACGCATCTTTCCTATGACCACCTTCTTTTTGATCATGAGTATGGGATCCGCCAGGGACGCTCCACTGGTGATCTTCTCGCATACCTTTCAGACTCGTGGTCATCCTCTTTTCGGGACTTTGACGAAAGCTTTGCCATTGCACTTGACGTCTCTAAGACTTTTGATCGAGTCTGACATAAATCTTTAATTTCCAAACTATCCTCTTACGGTTTCTATCTTTCTATCTGTGCCTTCTTCTAAGCTTCCTTTCTGGTCGTTCTATAGCAGCTGTTGTAGATGACCAACATTCTTCCCCTAGAGCTATCAATAGTGATGTTCCTCAGGGCTCTTACCTATTACCACTCTCTTCCTTTTATTCAGCAATGACCTTCTATGCTGTAATCTAACACAATCCACTCATACGCTGATGACTCCACTCTTCACCTTTTCATTCACTTCCCACAGCATCCAGTTCAGCAGTTACTTCAAGATACAAGGAATGAGGCTATGGCACATTTAATGTCAGACCTGGCTCATATCTCTGATTGGGATAAAAGTAATCTTGCTGTTATTAATGGGTCAAAAACTCAGTTCTGACATCTATCAACCCGACAAAAATTTCTGCAGGACTAGGCCTTTTCTCTTATTTTTAACAATATCCAACTCAATCTTGCACCATCTTTAAACATACTTTGGGTTTCATTCTCTCCAGATTTGTCTTCAAAATATCATATTAAATCTCTTGTAAAATCTGCTTCCAAGAGACTGGGTGTGCTAAGCCAACTCCATGTCTTCTTTACCTCTGCACAGTTGTTGACTTTATGCAGTTTTTTTTTCGCCCCTCTGTAGAGTAAAACACTTATGTGTGGAGAGGTTTCTTACATGCAGCTTATCTCAACATGGTTGAGTCAAAGGCTTTTCGTCTCATTAACTCTTCTCCTCTTGCTAGCTTCTTTTAACTTCTGTCTCTTCGCCACAGTGTTGCATCTTTATCTCATTTCTATCGCCAGTTCAATGGTCACTGCTTCTCTGAACTGTCTGTTTGCATCCCTCCACCACTGCGGCATGTGAGTAGCACCCGTCTAGAAACAAGCTCTCATCCCTTTTCTGTCCAACTCTTTAATGCAACAGTTAACCTTTCCTCCCAGTCTTTGATGTGTGCAACAGGTCAGCTCTGGAACTGTCTCGTTTTGTCTGTATTTCCTACTGCCTATGATCTCCAGTCTTCCATATGCAGCATGTCCAGGCATCTCGAAATGAACGGATCCTGAATCTGGCTCTCTGTTTTTTTTGTTTTTTTTCTTGGAGGGAACAATTCGCGAGCTGTTGGCCGTTGACTCCTTCTTCCTTGCATACAAAAAAAAAAAAAAAATAATAATTTCTAGTGTCCATGAAGGCTTATTGTATCTCCAGAATTCTGCATAATTTTTTATGTTGATTGGTGTCTGGCTCTGACATGGAAGCTGAACTTGCCTTCCCTAAGTACTTACCGTTAACTGCTGCAACAAGTGTGGTGTTCATGCATTTATTCCTACTTTTCCTTTCCACTCTCAGGCTCTTATGACTCACTGTTAACCCCTCCGTGGCCGCCGGCGTCGAATGACGTTTAACCGATAAATGGCAGCCGGCGTCGTTTGAGCAGGGCCTATAAAAAAATGCAAAAATTTTTAGGAAGTGAACGAACTTTCTGAACATCTTCACACTGACCTACACTACACTCCCATACACCTCATCAAGCAGTTCAGAGCCTGCTGCTGTGATATGTGGATTTCCAATTTTTTCGCTCCTGGCCATAACTAAACAAGCACAACTACACCCACTTTCTCGACTTAGGCAGAACGTACAGCTCCGGACAGAAATTCGTGATACACGATAATCTGCCACCAGAGATCAGGTTAATCGCACACATCTACCCCCCCCAACTCCCCCTCCTTACCCCCACCAAACACTAATTTTGGGGGGGATAGATCGGAGATATGAAGCTTCGCTCACTCTCACGTCTTGCCGCATGTAATGTTGCTTTCATTTATCTTACTATTAGGTGTATTATTAAGTGCATAAATCCATCTTCAGTTCCATGAGAAGTGATTATATCGAAGTTTTAGCAGATTTCAATACATTCACCTTAATGTATAGAGTCGGGTATCTAAATAATTATCCAACATGTTCTAAGCAATAGACTAAAATCCACGTAACAATTGAAAAGTATATGGCCAAATAAGTCCCTCTCTTGCCTTGTCATCTGGACAGCCACATATACACCCACCTACTTATCCACCTACCCACTCAACCCATCCAACACAACCCACCGACCTCACCTCTGCCACCCACCCAGCCCACCGATCTCCGCTATCCACCCTGTTAACCCATGAATGACTCACACAAAGTTCACCCAACAAAGCCACTCAACTCATTTACACAACCACCTGTCCACCCTGAGCCCATCCAGCCACTCAACCCAACCACCCACTTAGATCATCCTGACCACACAATCGTCTCAGCCACCCTGGCGACCAACGGTGCCAACTCACCCCGGTGACTCACTTTAAGCCACACATGCCCACAACCTGTCTTGCCCACCGACCCATACCACCCACCCTCACCACTCACAAATTCCACCCACCCTTCCCACTCACGAATTCCACCCACCCTGGTCACCCAACATTGCCATCCATCTCATCCATCCACACAACCCTCCCACCTCTCCCTGAACTCTCCCCACCCACCTCACCCTGCCCATCCTGTCCACCCACTCCTCCCACCTGCCCATCCACCCTTCTTACCCAACCTCATTCACTCCGCCACCCCATTCACCCTTTTGAGCCCAACCCCATTCACTCAGCCACTCCATTCACTCATCTGAACCCGACTTATCTATCAAACTCATCTTATCCATACCTAACTTACCGACCCCTCCCCGACAACACACGTATCCAGCCACCTACCCACCCAGCCCACCAAACGCATCCAATCACTAACCCATTTACCTCTACAAACCACCCAAAAACACTCCACACATCACACCCAACAACTGCCCCCTCCC